>NW_013666715.1:83686-97295 GCF_000517525.1 Limulus polyphemus | reverse complement strand
AACAAACATAAATATGCTTTTATGAACTTTTTATAAATAACAATTCAATACCAATGCCTTGTGTCATTTCTATTGAGTCCCATCGATCACGTAGCCGGCTCTTTGCACACGGAGCTAAAATTCAATCTGACGCAACACTAAAAACAGTCAAAGAAACCTGTCACAAAGTGGTACATACATATGTGTTTAGTTAGACAAATAGGTTTTATCTATGACGTTGCCTGTTGCCAGTGTAAAAACAAACTTTCTAAGCTGATGGAGTCTTTTTTTGAGTAGTATCGTGTGTACTGTGTTTGGTTATTTTTACACTTAACAATATACCCTCTATGTAGAAACTGATTGTGATGGCCAATGAACTATTCTATTGAACATGGAAGTTCATTTCTGGCCCATCTGATGCCGTGCCCTCGACTATATTTCTAATAGACTGGTGTCGTTTTCTAGCCTACAATAATAATAAGACTAAGATCTTCAGGTTACTTATTAAAACATGCAGTCTTCTAGCCCTAAGTACATACATAGTCTACTAACCTTACAGGGAATGGTTTATATGGTACAAGGTAGGAATGGGCATGGTGTAATAAAACTAACTCTGGTCATCCTCACAAGGGGGCATGTCCAACATACTATCCATGCCTACTTTAATTTTTTATACCCAGTTTACAAGAAGCCAGGTGGACTAAACTTATCAAACTTAGTTATGCTTATCATACAATGACTAGAAGTTTCTGTGAATCGAATTATTTCAGGCAATACATGTACTGTAAAGTCTGTTTATACGACACCAGAAGAAACAGATATTCATGTGGACTCATAACTTGTGTGATATTTTTTCTTTACGATTTGTCCCTCCTTTTTCAATTCCATGAGAAGGCAACAGGATTTCGTACACAAGCTATATAGGCAGATTAAACTACAATGATAAAAAATCCTAAAATATTTTTGTGTATCGACGTCATGAATTCGTTACTGTCTATACAAAAGCAATAGAATCATAGACACACTTTTGTATGTACCCATGCTATATAATTTCATGAACACAGAAAAACGAAGCAGACATGGACTGGATGTTGGACATGTCCCATTGTGAGGATGTACAGAGGAAGTATTATTACACCATGCCCATTCCTACCTTGTTTCCTCACTTTTTGGTTCACCCATTATTGCACTTTCAATATTTTAAAATATTTTTTCCATTGTTTATGCACTTTTTTTCACACAAGGTGATATGATCTTATGCATCATTCACTTATTTGTGTTGATATCCTGTATGTTTATCAACAGTGTGGGTGTGCACCAAAATATTATGGTATGTGCAAATTATGGTGTATGTGTGTGTCGTGTGCATTCTCTTCACTTATGATGTGTGTACATATTGTGAGTATGCATGTGCGCTGAACTTGTGATGGCACACACCCTATAGTGTGCGATGGCATACGGGTTGAGTTGTGGTTGTGTGCATATTCTAAGGGTTGATAAATTAGTTAATTTATTTAATTAACTACTTCACGCTAGTAATGGAACGTGGTTCCTGTGCTATTGTTCTATTTGGTACACTTATAACTATGGTAGGTCTGTTTGTTTTACAGCTCAACAATGTCAGTCAGTCAGAAATTTGTGGTTTTGTGAATTTTTTGTATCTGCTCTACTGACTTTTTCAAGTGGTTCTATGACTTATGATTTTGCATGTGATTTGTTTATGATCTAAGGGTGTCTCTCAAACACTTTTGAAGATTTATTATTTGGTTGTTAAAGGTGTATGTGAGTAAATAGTTTGTATTGTATGTATTATTTATCCGCCCCATTTGTACTATAAATACTACAGTAACTATGATAAGCACTTTTCGCTCATAATATATTGAATGCAGGTTAAGCCATATTCTTCTTTACTTTTCATGTTTGTTTTTGTGTCTGTATCTAACAAAGAAATGAATCATTGCATTTTGCTGCATCTGTCTCGTGTAGTACGGTAGACCACGTGAATGAAGGCGATTTAGTGACATATGGAACGAGAAATGAAGGTTTCTAAATATAATATCAAATTATAAGCCGTGCAAGAATCATATTATATCTACCTCGTATGGTTTTCAATGTCTGCTACATGGATATTCATTTAAGTACTGAAAAAACATTTAATTCAAAATCATAAATAAATGTTCATGTGAAATGATAGAAGTATGCTTTTTTAATGTATTACTAATATATATAATTTGAAATAATATAGTTGTTGTTTTGTTAGTGCAAAGCTACACAATGGGCTAACTGCACTCTGTCTTCCGGAAGGAATCGAACCTTGGTTTTAGAGTTACAAGTCTGTATACTTACCAGTGACCCATCATGGAACACAATAGAATAGTATAAAGACGTTCATGTAAATTAACAGAAGGATGTTTATTTACGATACTAGTAATATGTCATTTGAAATAGAACAAAGATGATTGCTTGGAATAGTACAAAGATGTTCTTCACGAATACTGCTAATGTGTCGTTAAAATTATACAAATATTTTGAAAACAATATATATTTATTTACTTGATTAGATTGATCAACATGCAAGGGGAGTTTAGCATCTGTCAAAACACAGATTTTTCTTTCATAGCATGATTTTAAGTGCATAATCCAAGTAGGGTTGTGCCCAACTTAATTCCAAACCAGCATTACCTGATAATTTCATGAAAATCGTGACATCAACAATTCTTCGTCACTTTCAAATGAAACAGACAATTAACAGTATCAGTACTAATTTATCAGCTTCATCCAAAACAGAAGAGTAACATTACTGATAATTTCACTTGTATTAGCAATACTTTATCACTTGGGGATTTTTTTAAAGCCGAGTTTAACATAAAACGTTTAATAACTGAATAATTTCTCATTATTTTAATGAACTGCTTAAACAAACAAGTCCGGAGTGAAAAGACCTTAATATGGTGCTAGAGTTTAGCGTGAAAAGACTTCAATATAGTTTCGATTTCTGTAAGCATTTCATACATTCTTTACTATATAACTATATTAACGTTTTCTCACGGTCTCGTGGGTTTTTATTCACTATAACGTAAATCCAACCCAGAAATTGATCTGTTTTGCCTGACTTTTGATTTCTAGTTCATCGTGTGGAAAAGAGGAAACCATTTATAGACACGAAAGTGTATTTAAACCAATTGAAACTCTACAAGTGCACATATCCGTTTATGTGAAGAAGCGTTGACTTTTACATTCACTGTATCCTTTGCTTCTCCTATTTCGCGACAAATTTTTCCAGCGCATTAACTTGAACGTAATAATATTTGTTTTAGCAAAAAAGCTGTTACGCAAGTGAAACATTTCAACCAAATAACTTATGCCCTGGGAACTATTGTTAAGAAACATTGATTTGATAAGCCTATCTACCACCTAACTAGTTTGGGAAGGGGAATCCATGAAACACACGTGCGGTGCTTTTCGATTAAGAATAGGTGTGCAATATTTATACCTATTCAATCGAACGAAAATGCTTGTATTTTTCAATGGGTACTTGCTTTCTATGCCTCAACTGGCACTCAATTTTTTTTGTACAATACGAGAGAAGAGAGATTATTGGTTTTGTCAGCACCAAACAACCTGAAATGGTCTACAAAGTGCAGCTGTATATGTGATTTAAAAACGTTCTTTTTTGTGTACGCAGTAGTGATCAATAATAATTTCTGGCTGGTTGCATGGCTGTTGGCTTTAGCTACTTTGAAATTTATTCAACGTTTCACAACATTTTCTATCGAACGAAACAACAAATTCACGGTGTTTGAAGGAAGGGAGTTTCTACCAAATGTAAGATGTTACAATGGTTTGAAAGACAAGTGGTAAATGATTTTACGCGCCATTGTTAGAGTTCTTTTTACGGAATGTTCAGTACCGTTTGTTTTTTGTATTTGTCCGTCGAATAATGTTATAATTACAAATGGGTAAATCTTGGTCGCTAAAGACTTTCCTTGGTAAAATTGTGAGGGTCAAATGCTCATAATCACAAACAGTGCTTTATATAAGTTATATCTCAACTCTGCGTACAAAAGAATTGTGTCAAATATATATTATTCATATCAGAAAAATGTGCTCTGGAAACGTTTTAGTTTAGAACGTGAGTGTTACAAGATATCCAGACACATGATTGAACTGTGCTGAACAGGCCTTTTCTTATGTCTTATTACAGACACATTATTAACAACGCTTAACAGGTTTTCTTTTATTTCTTTTTACAGATACATACGTAAACAATGCTCTAAAGGCCTTTTCTTATTTTTTTCTTACAGACACATGATGAACAATGCTCTAAAGGTCTTTTCTTATTTCTTCTTACAGACACAATGCTGATCTAGTTGTTTCTACATATGAAGATGTGACTAAACAATGCAGATCGATTTTTCCCTTCATATGGACACATGATTAAACAATATTGTTCAAGTTTTACCTGCATTTGGACACGTGACTAAACAATACTGACCGAGTACTTCCTTCATATAGACATGTTACTAACCAATGCTGATCGAGTACTTCCTTCATATAGACATGTTACTAACCAATACTGATCAAGTACTTCCTTCATAAAGACATGTTACTAACCAATACTGATCGAGTATTTTCTTCTAAGGGACAACTCCGTATAAGGTACACACACACATTGTTCTTGTGCTGTAATATGTGTGTACCTCGTTACAAGTAAAATATCTCAACCAATTTTGATATTCTTTTATTTGAATAATTTATTACTAACTATTCTAAATTAATCTAATCAATAATTTTTAGATTCTAAATTATTAGAATTTCCTCTTTTTACATCATCGCAAACCTGTTATTTAGATTTATTTCTATATTTTAAGTTTTTAAGCTTTACATAGCCAAATAATAATAAATGTTATGTTGTCAATAACTCTTTTGAGTCCACGAGTTTTCTCTCATCTTCGAAAGGCACAAGCCGCTCTCAAATCCAATACATTTAGTTCTGAAGTGAGTCTTTGCATTCGTGCTTTCAATTTAATCTTCGCCGTTATTGGATTCATGAAATTCTGGCTGTAACAATGATGAAATAGTAGACTTCTTAGACTTCTTGGAAATTGTTCGTTTTTATAACTTAAACTTAAAATCAATTGCTACTAGACTAGTACAGCAGTCACGTGAGATTCAGAGAATGAACGTGTTTTCTATTCAGTGGAATACTTAATGTTAGAGCTATACACAAACGATGAAGGTCCTTAGATTTAATCAGTATGAGAAAGAAACTCCTATTTATTTAGAGAAAAGGCTTGAAATTGTTGAAAAAAGTGTTTTTTTTCGATATTGCCAAACACAAAAATGACGTAAGAAATAACGGGAAATTCAAAGCTTCACAAGAGACTGAATTGTTGTTATAACAGTTTCTCGGTCTTCTCGTATTTGTTATTCAAACTCTTATATCATTTCTGTCTTTCTTTGTCTCGATCTATGTCTCTCTGTATGTCTGTTCCTCTAAAGCAATGTTTTATTTCTCTCTGCCTCTGACAATCTTCTTATCTATTTACTTGTCTTTCTCTGTTAAACACATTTCGCGCCTATCTGTCTATGTATTTCAGTTTTTCTTTCTATTTCTATGTGTCGTTCTCCATCCATTTATCTGTCTCTATATATTGACCAATCATAGATTTACACTTAATAATTACAAAATAATAATGTATATATGTTAATCCTTCATTCATATTCGCAATACACTGACATTTTTGTGTTTTTCCAGGCTGAGCGAGACACTCAATAAACAATAACTTTGTTTGCTATTTCGTGAATTTTGATACACGTTTGTAACATTGAACTGTTACGTTAATTTTTCTACGTGATTTATATAGAGAGTCCCGCGTTTTAGTTAAATAATGCTCTTATCACGAAATTCACGCTGAATATTATTGCGTTTTGAACGCATGCGCTAACAAATTTTCAAAAGAAACAAGATTATTTGGGTATACAAAGAGTTGAGCATGTTATATTAAAACATTTTTGGAACCTCACTATATTGTTACACACCGTTTCGCCACGTTATGCTCTGATGACCGTGGATCTTAAAACTATCCCTGCAGCGCAGTATCCGTTACAAAAGACTCTATCGTAACGCTGTCATGTTTAAATTAAACCACTCTTTCCTGCATTGTTTCCAGCGCCATTTTCAACACTTCAACTTGATCTGTATGTTTTAGTATGAAATATCATGAATACCCATTTTATTCTTCACCTGCTTAGTGTATGACTGGAACCCTTATCTTAATGATCCCATACCCTTTTGGCATCATTTCCTACAAAACCGATATTACTGTGTAGTACAAAGGGTCTAGAACATTGGTCTGAAAGTAAGCAGAATTTACCTTGATCTTTGTATCCATGCACTCTCCTGATCCCTAGCTTCCAATAACTGCATTATCCAGCAATGATAATGAATTTCTTCTGAAAGGTTTTGCGACATGCCATGTACCACTGTTGTAGTCATTTTCATGACACGATACTTTTAACAGTTATTACGATACATATACGCTTCGTCGAGTGCCAGGTACTGCCATTTTTCCTCCCTACGTACTGTACACGTGTCTGTGTCGTTTTTAAAGATACTTATTAATTATGTTGCGCACTGTTTCCAGAGGCATTTGGACGGCTTTTGTCACTTACCTTTGTATTCGTGGATTCTCACTTATTACAAGACGACACACTTTACTTTCCACAGTTCAAGTACGAATTGTTGCAGGTATAGTTCTGAATGGTCATGGTGCCCCAAGCTGATTCGTATTCCTTTGCTTTTCAATGACATTAAGTATAATGGATATTCCCGCCTTGAAATTTCCTTATGAGCAGAGTATATGAATATCTTGCATTGGAAAGGGTCGTTATATACCTTACCCACATCGATTAATTTTAGATGGTATCGCGTGATCTATGTAACACCTAACAATGTCAAAATATATTTCTGATAAATACCTTCCTATACAGTTTTATATCGGCTGTGATTTTTCAAGTGGCTTTCTGATTTGCGGATTCTTAATAGTTTTAATAGAACGTACTCAATCTTCTGGACTTATGCCATGCACAAACAAATTTTCTTCTAAACCTTGGGTATTATGCTAAATAAATTTCATGTACATAAAGAACACTGAGTGTATAGAATACCTTGTTTGTAGGAAAGGCATTAACTATACCTTTCCCTGTAGCTTCAAGAACCCCAGACTTGAGAAATGTGAATGCACCGAAGCTTTTCATTAAATGTCAGAAATAATTATTATTTGTTTTCTTTTCATCAATCAAAGAGCTTTCTTTTATGGAACCATCTTTTTTTAGAGTATTATTTTAATAATAAGAATGATATCACTTTTGAAAAATTTGTTGTATGTGGGCACACAAAAAATAAATCCTGAAAACAATGGATTAGTTTAAATTAACAACTTTTGCAATTTATTTCAGATATTCATTGAGTTTCATGAGTCTACTCAGTTTTTTGGGGATTACCTCTTGAGAGATAACGCTTCCGAGAGTTATCACGAATGTGGTAATCTTGCTATTGAACATGTACACCCCGAATCGTCAGCTAATCTCTTTGGGGAGATGAATGCGCTATTTGACTGATTGCCTTCTGCAGATTGTGTAAACACACAGAAACTGTGCGCTAGACGTCACACCACCTTGAACAGTTGTCTGAGATACGTTCATTTGTTGCGGTGTCTCCAACCGTTATTTTGCTTCCACGAGCGCGTGTCGTGTGATCGCGAGGCGCATACAGAAGGTGCAAATTTCTCCATTTTAAAAAAACCTGATATTGAAGTAGCGAGTTTTTCCAGATTGTTCTTCTTCTGTTTTGAAGTAAGTCCCCTTTTAAGTTAATTTGATATGATCTGTGTTTCTAAGAACAAAATATTTGAATATTAATAGAAATGAAACTTTTTAAATGCTTAAATAAATCATTAGATTACGAAATATCAATTAACAGAACTAACTATCCTAAATAGGTGTTTTTTGTTGTATTTTTTAAAATGTAGAATACAGTGGAGGAAAAATGTATTGTATCACCCAATCATTCCACACTTTTCTTCGGAAAACTGTCTGTTTTGAGACCCTAATGCATGTAGGTTCAAATGAGTTTCATGGATTATGCAGTACTGTCTATCTATTGCATCAGCAGCTTTATGGGCATCTGGGTATGGCATCAGCCGTTTTTGGCTATAAATAGAGATTCTTACTGAGAGACAGTTTAGAAGCCTATCTGCTACAACATGCGTGTGATGCTACCGTGGCTTAGGGTTACGAGTTAACTCCACAGTAAAAAAACAGTCAAGAGGGACTTTCAACAAGGCAGATTGCTAGTATAATTAAATTTAACCAGTCTATTGTGAGCCGCTGGGTGCAGAGATATAGAAAAACTGGCTGTTTGGCAAGGCAGAAGAGAAGATGTAGGAAGAAAGCTTCACAGCAGCTGACGATCATATTGTGAAACGCATGAACCTGCACGATCGTCGACTGTCGTCCACAGACCTCAAAAGAACATGGCAGGAAACTTCAGGATCACTGTCACCGCGAGCACCGTCCAGTCTCGCCTGTGTTCAGCCGGTCCCCCAGGAAGATGGCCAAGAAAAAAACCCTCCACACCAACAAGATGAAGCTCAACTGGACCAAAGAGCATGCAGGCTGGATTGCAAAATGAGAAGCAAAGTGATCTACTCAAACGAACCAAAGTTCAACCTTCACAGGTCTGATGGGAAGCACTTTGTACGACGTCGATGTGGAGAAGAGTTTCATCCAGCATATTTGAATGCAAATGTCAAGCATCCGCAAGGCCAATCAAAAGCTCAGATCTCAATCCTTTCGAAAACTGCTGGAAGGTAATGGGAAGTAAAGTGGAAATGAAGAAACCAAGAAGCACCTTGGAACTGCAGAAAGTCCTAATCATGAATTAATCCCTACCTACATTCAGTTCCTGGTGCACTCCATGCCATGACGATGTCGAACAGTTATCAAGGCCAGAGGGGGCACAACCAAATATTAAAACAATACACAGACTCTGAGACCATTCGTGGCATTATCTTTAAATCTAGGTTTTCTTACTCAAACAATATTTTCGTTGGTTTGTTAATAAAGATTATATACGTGTTTGAATGACTGAAATATTAATTAGCTTACACCACACAATCTCCATAACCGTTTTACAGCAATTCTGACACTTCTACAATACACAATCTCGTAAACAGCTACAAGAACGAAGAAAAGTGTGAAAAAAGTTGTGTGATGCAATAATTTGTTGCACACTGTAATTTACTACTAATCGACCTTCATGATAACCTGAAAGGGATTTATATATTCAATACATATCCAAAGAGGGTTGATTCATCACATAGAAATGTCTATTGAAGTAATTTACCACGCCGGCTTATTCTGGCATGAGGAACAAACGCTGAAAGTATCTATATGTCACAAATAATCAAAATACGAGGGGCGTCCGAAACATTCGTGGCCCGACCTATAAAGAAAACAGACACTGGCTAAATTATGATTTATTTTTCAACATAATCTCTTCCTGAGTCTATACACTTGTGTCAGCAGTGTTTTAAAGCCTTTATGCCCTTCTGAAAGGACTCTTCTTCTTGGTTCACAATCCATGACTGGACAGTTTGTACTAGAACACCATCGCTCTGAAATCTTTGGCATTTCAGAAAGATTTTAAAGTTAGGGAAGAAGAAATCGTCACTTGAAATTAAATTCGGCGAGTAAGGGGGATATTGAATAATTCGAAACCAACACCGTGGATAGCTTTCAAAGCAACATGCGATTTTTAGCTGAGGTATTGTCCCGATGGAAGAGCACACCTTTATTGAGCGATCTTTTCTCTTTTGTTTGATTTCTTGACGCAAATTGTTGATTAATGATGCATAGTAATCTTTAACGGCTTGACCCCTTTACAAATAATCAACTAGTAAAACGCTCTTGGCGTCCCATCCCAAAAAATTGATGTCACGATCTTCCCAACAGAGAGTTGTGACTTGAACTTTGAGGTGGGTGAACTTGGGTATTTCCATTGCAAGCTTTGCATTTTTCTCTCAGGGTCGAAGTGGTTAACCCACGTTTCATTCATGGATACGAATCTATCGAAATCTTTGGAGTAGACGTAGTCTTTCAATAGCTCGGATCCGTTTCTGCTCAGGTGAAAACGTTTTTGAGCCCATCTGGCACTAACTTTACTCTTACCCCAACTGTCACTGAAAATGTTTGCTAAAGTACTCTTACCGATTCCCACTTTCTCTGCTAACTTCCTAATGGTAATTTTTTTATCATATACAACCATATCATGAACTGTTGTGGTCTATGTTGAAGGTCGACCTGATTGTCTACTGCACTTAAACTCAGCACACTATTTTATCATTGTTAAATATGCCGGAACATCCTTTCCTAATGAATGTTGTTTCTATGTTCTGGTGGATTTCTTGTGGCGTCATTTTCTTTTTAACAAAATATTTGATCGCCTACTCAGACTAAATCTCTGTGATAGTAAGCTGTTTGTTTCTCAGTACTGAAACTAACTCTCGGTGAGAGTAAGCTGTTTGTTTCTCATTACTGATACTAACTCTCGGTGAGAGTAAGCTGTTTGTTTCTCCCTATTGAAACTAACAGTAAGCTGCTTGTTTCTCTCTTTCTCAGACTAATTCTCGATGAGAGTAAGCTGTTTGTTTCTCAGTACTAAAACTAACTCTCCGTTAGAGTAAGCTGTTTGTTTCTCATTACTGATACTAACTCTTGGTGAGAGTAAGTTGTTTGTTTCTCAGTACTAAAACTAACTCTCCGTTAGAGTAAGCTGTTTGTTTCTCAGTACTAAAACTAACTCTCCGTTAGAGTAAGCTGTTTGTTTCTCAGTACTGAAAGCTAACTCTCGGTGACAGTAAGCTGTTTATGACGGATTTAACTAACAATTAGAGAAGAACAAACAATACAATAGTTTTATTTTGTGCTGCATCTGATAAGAGACAGGATAGTACCAGAACTGTCATGTTTGTTATTAGTTAACAAACCCATCACTATACCCCCATGAATCACAAGTGTAGGGTTCACAAGATAAGGATTTCGAAGGTCAAATCTCTACGTCTAAATATTCGTTTTTATCACGGTAACGTTAAAATATTTTTGATACTTATATATAGAGGGTTTTGAATTGAAATACAAACCGTTTAAAGATAGGATTTTGTTATAGCACGGAAACAATGCCACTCTTATAAATACAAATAATACATTTACAACCTCGCAATTCACATGTGGCGCTCTGCCCACTTCCACCATGGACAATGAAACTAGTGTAATATGTTAGTTTAATAGTGAATTATTGGTTACTACTCGTTTTTACGATGTCGTCAGTATATGTTAGCATAGTAAGTAGTTTTTATGTGATATTGGAAGCACAAGTATACATCCTTAGTGGTTATGAAAGCATACGACATATATTTCTTTAGATGATATTTCATACATTTTGAAACTCACAGCTTACTACTTTCGTTGTGCTATCGCTGTCATAATATACGTACATCAACATTTCAAACAGGTGTGGTCTTAATATAAAGTCGTTGACCTCTCGAACAGGAATGGTCTTAATGCACAAACATCAACCTCTGGATAAGGGGTGGTCTTAATGTACAATCATCAATCTCTTGAACAGGTATGGTCTTCATATATTCATATACAATAATCAACCTATCAAACATGTATGGTCTTCATATATTCATATACAATAATCAACCTATCGAACCTGTGATCTTAATATACAGTCTTCAACCACTCGAACAGATGTAATCCTAACGTACAGCCATCTGCTTCTTGGATATGTGGTTTCAGCATAACATCATATATTTCTTTGACAAGTGTGATCTTAATGCATAGTCATTTACTTATTTAGTTAATTGGTGTGGTATTAAACGCAGACGTTACGCAGGGCTCAGTTCTCAGCCCGTTAATCTACATTCTTTCTATCATCAACATACCGTTTCCGAAGTTAGCATACGCTGTTTCTTCCCAATACGCCGATGTCGTAGCAGTCTGGAGTGCATCACGTTACCCACTAGCTGGAGCTGCCAAAGTCTAAGACGTGTCAAATAAAAGTACTCACTGGTGTAACAAATGGACAATATTTCTTATCCCTACTAAAGCCCAAGCTACAGTGTTTCAAAGGCAAACACCACAAAAAGTTCCGCAACATTATACAAAAAACCCTGTTATATTTAAAACAACAGCCAAATACTTAGGAATGACCCTTTACACACGCATGCTTTGGACTAATAATGTCAACACCGTTCTGAAAAACACAAGTACAAGATTATCATACCTCCGAAGCATTGAGGTTATGAATAAGGGATGTAATAGCCACTCTATTCTTACCATTTACAAAGCATAAATTAGGCCCCTATTCGAATACAGATGTCCTGTTACTTGTAACACGCCCGATACAGTAAACAATAAAATCCAACAACAGCAGCAGCACATAACCATAAAAACAGCATTGCAGCTATCTAAATACACTCCTCAGGAATATACCAACAAACTTAGTGATTTACCATCCTGCAAAAAACTTATACACAAACTAGCACAGAAATTTAATTACAAAAATCTCATATATGTATAAGTCAGACTAGAACTTTTCAATACCTAGCAGCTGTACCACCAACATGGCTAGCGTATATTTCACCAATAAATTATATAAAGCAACAAGTTAATATAATTTAGTCCCAATCACTCATTATACACGTGGATTAGATTAAATTAATTTACGACATTTTTTCCCCCTTTTATTAGCAATATTGTTTTGTTTTTTTTGGCGCCAGCAATACCAAGCGCGGGGCGCACGTATACCCGATTCGATTTTATCCCCCTCCTCACCTGGTGTTAAGTCTGCAGACTTGCGACGCTAAAAATCGCGTTCCCATACCCGGGGTGGACATAGCACAAATAGCCCAATGTGTTGTTTTGTACTTAACAACAACCAAACCGAATCTTAGAAATACTAATATCTGCTACTAGATTTTTTTTCGTTTTTTGTTTTTAATTATCCTTGGCTTTGTACTTTAGTAGGTTTAAAGTAGGCTTAAACAAAAAGTGGTATATGAGCCTGAAAAGTTTCAGAGTCATTGTCCTAGAAGATTAGAGGACAGGATCACATGAACCTGCAAAGCCTGAAAAGTGCAAATACTACAAAAATTGAGTGAAATTATGAAATAATTAGCGATACCAACAATAGGTGTAAGGGCAGACTTAAAATCTCATGGCGGTGTGTATCTTTTGCATCATCCTGTACTTTCTTATTAATACTTCGATTACTGTAACTACATAAACTTTATAACTTAGAAAACCAGTACCTTCTTATCTCTGCGACTGAACCAATCAAACTTTTGCAATTTATTTTTTAATTCTACGAACTTCTTTACAAACAAAACTAAATCATATGGTGAACGATTTAATTATTCTCAATTAGAAAAGGAGAAGAAAGGTGTGGGAGTGATTAGTAGAGGAGAAGAAAGGTTTGGGAGTGATTAGTAGAGGAGAAGAAAGGTTCGTGAGTGATTAGTAGAAGAGAAGAAAGGCACGTGAGAGAATAGTGGAGGAGAAG
>NW_013666715.1:78412-82686 GCF_000517525.1 Limulus polyphemus | reverse complement strand
AGTGATTAGTAGAGGAGAAGAAAGGTTTGGGAGTGATTAATAGAGGAGAAGAAAGGTTCGTGAGTGATTAGTAGAAGAGAAGAAAGGCACGTGAGAGAATAGTGGAGGAGAAGAAAGGTGCTGGAGTGATTAGTAGAGGAGAAGAAAGGTGTGGGAGTGATTAGTAGAGGAGAAGAAAGGTGTGGGAGTGATTAGTAGAGGAGAAGAAAGGTGTGGGAGTGATTAGTAGTGGAAAAGAAAGGTGTGGTAGTGATTAGTAGAGGAGAAGAAAGGCACGTGAGAGAATAGTAGAGGAGAAGAAAGGTTCGTGAGTGATTAGTAGAGGAGAAGAAAGGTGTGGGAGTGATTAGTAGAGGAGAAGAAAGGTGTGGGAGTGATTAGTAGAGGAGAAGAAAGGCACGTGAGAGAATAGTAGAGGAGAAGAAAGGTTCGTGAGTGATTAGTAGAGGAGAAGAAAGGTTCGTGAGTGATTAGTAGAGGAGAAGAAAGGTTCGTGAGTGGGAGAAGTAAGGTTCGTGAGTGATTAGTAGAGGAGAAGAAAGGTGTGGGAGTGATTAGTAGAGGAGAAGTAAGGTGTGGGAGTGATTAGTAGAGGAGAAGAAAGGCACGTGAGAGAATAGTAGAGGAGAAGAAAGGTTCGTGAGTGATTAGTAGAGGAGAAGAAAGTTGTGGGAGTGATTAGTAGAGGAGAAGAAAGGTGCTGGAGTGATTAGTAGAGGAGAAGAAAGATGTGGTAGTGATTAGTAGAGGAGAAGAAAGGTGTGGGAGTGATTAGTAGAGGAGAAGAAAGGTGTGGGAGTGATTAGTAGAGGAGAAGAAAGGTGCTGGAGTGATTAGTAGAGGAGAAGAAAGGTTCGTGAGTGATTAGTAGAGGAGAAGAAAGGTTCGTGAGTGATTAGTAGAGGAGAAGAAAGGTGCTGGAATGATTAGTAGAGGAGAAGAAAGGTGTGTGAACCTTTAATAAAGGAGAAGAAAAGTACAAGATCTATTAGTAGAGGAGAAGAAAGACGTGATCGATTATCAGAGAAGAAAAGTGTTGCTCGATTATCAGAGATTAGCTGAGAGAAGAGGTACAATAGAAGAGTGTTCGTCGCTGGAGACTGGTTTCTATATAGTACTACTAAACTGGAAGACTAAATTACTGATTTCAGTTTAGACAGTATAATAACATCATCTATTTGTGGTAATTTGGAGATGACGTCTCGCAAAAGTTTATCACAACGTTTACAAATCACCATTTAGTGGAGGAAATTCGTTACGCATCACTGATTAATTCAACACCTTTAAAAGTCATTCATTGGTAGATTGTGAAATCAGTTCGTTTATATTTCTAGAGGACCCATCTATTCATTTCGATGAAAATAACCGGTTTGACAACGAGACCAAGAGAGAAATAACCTCAACACGCGAGCTTTGAAAGAAAGTTTATAAAGAAAGCACTTCAGTTTTTTGTTGCTGCAAAACGCTCTCCACACATTGCGTTTGTAGTCTATAAGAACGGTTGTCAACTCCCACTATTTTGTCAGATAGGAGTGGCTTAAGTGTTGGCAGTGGGTACTGTTAACTAGCTACCTTCCTCTGATCTTTAAGTTCAAACTTGGAGCCGTTATGTGCAAATAACTGTCGTGTAACTTTGAACTAAATCCAACAAAATAAATAAACAGATGATAAGATCTTTGGATACATAAAAATAGTTTTGCGAAATGTTTCTCATTTGCGATAATAGAGCGATATAAACCGCTACCTTCTACAATATGACTCATTCGACTACAATACAGTATTGTGTACGAGACAAGAGAAACTCGATTACCTTATCTAAAACATGTACACGTTCATTTTCCTTGAATACTTATTAAATAAATTATGAAGATTGTGATAAGCATATGTACATATTTTAGAGACCCCCCCCCCCATTATTACTATATCTCATATAAAATATTACATGAATATTCACAAAGGACCGACATCTTCAAGTACAGGTAGATTCTTAGCATTCAAACTCAATATGATGACATTTATCAGTGCTGTATCAATATTTGCTAACGTATTTTAACGTTCTTTTCACGTTTCATTCGTGATGAGATACATCTCTTCGTTTCTCAAGGCAGGCCTAACAACACCAACTGTGAACTTAACTGTAATATTAAGATACTAGAGGGAGAAGCTCAAAATACATACACTTTATTATCGTTGTATTTTGGAACTAAGATTTATGATTCGTGTGCTATATAGGTAATGTAGACGGTTCATTTGCTTGCTAATCCAACCGGACAGTGGTAGCCTTTATTACCTGTATCATTTTGAACAAGATCTTGAGAGACGAAGTGTGAAATCAGAAGTTCGTTGTTTGTACTTTACAGTCTATATCAGTAAAATTTATGAAAATTTTGAACTTTGTACATTGAATCATTTTGATACAATGAGTTACGTATGACTAAAGAGCACAATCCAAATACGTTTCCCAGAAAACAAAAGTTTTTTAAAATGTTCACTTTTCTAAATTTTTTTCAGTGAGGTATAAATATTGCGATTACTAATTACTAGCACAAACAGTCGCCCGTAGGACGGCGTTTCTAACAATATCTTAATCTGCCCTGCAACCATTCCGTTATTCTTAATTTTGGCGGGTCGTCCCATAGGAACCAGTTTAAGTTTACAGAAAAATTTACTGGAAACATACTTTATTTTCTCTTCATTATAGAAAAAGCAGTCTGCCTAAATCTTGGACTGGTTTTTAGAGCCTATACAACATTTGAAGTAGCAATACACTATGTCGTTTCAAGATATATAGTGACCACCAACTCACAATCTGAACGCGTATAACGGTGAAAATACGACTGTTTAATTAATCGATCTTAGGCTGAATGTAGCATAGGAAACGAACTTATAACTCACGTCATGTTTTGAGTTAGCGCACTCCCATGAAGGATAGAACTGGAATTGAATCTTTCTACTTGAATGGCATTTTATGCGCACGTGGGTTAACCAGCCAAGTCAGAGACCCTCTTGGCTCAATACTGAACTTTTGTCCCACTCCCTCCACAAAAGAACTGCTTTCTTCTTTGGCTCAAACAACGAGATTGCTACTTTTATAATAATCTCTTTCCTGAAGAAGCCGCTAAGTAATAAGCAGAGTAAGGAAAACAAATAAATAACCTTATATGCGTAGTCGCCGCTACAAATAAATTACCTCGTTACTTCTCCTCGCCCATAATCAACGTGTTCGTATACTGTGAACGTAAAATGACAGTGCCGGAGGCCTGTAGTAATACCATCACAATATTTTGCGCGTGAAATGTAAATTAACCAAACAAAGTGTTGTGTATGTTCACAAGCTTAGTTTATGAAATAATCTTATAATTAAAATGGAAAATTAAATGTTGCTAGGGCAACTCATACAACGGTGAACTTTCATATTAAATAAGCGTTGCGTGAACATAATGGCTCCAACAGAAACGCACGTGCATACTTCAGTACTTACGCCTTTAAGAACATGTTATCGAAGTTTAACAAATTACGATAATTTGATTAAAGGAGTTCGTCTGTTTAATGATGTAATAACAGTTAAATGTATCATAAATGGGTGTTTGTACTCATATAGAATTATTCAATAAAACTATGTTTTTTTTATGTTATCCCAAGAACTAAGGTCTCAGTATCACAAATTAGTGTCCAAACATCACAAAGCCATGGCTTACCAACACAAGTTAACGTTTGTCAATTGAGCAATGTCTAATTTTTTTAACACTATGAAGTAGTGTGTCAACATAATAAGTTTGTCTTAAAATGAAAAATAAGTCTAATATCTCAACATTACAGAGCTATAACTCAACATAACATCTCCTTATGATAAAACAATGCAAAGATCACTTTCAGTAATCATCACAAAGCTGTATCTGTCTCATCATCACGAAGCGATAACTCAACATTACAAAGTAACACTTTATTATCACACAAGAATAAATAAAGCATTGTCACTAATCTGCTGTTACTTTTATAATAAACCCTCCCCTGAAGAATCTGTGACGCAAAACCCAGCTGCTTGGTAATATCACAAAACAGAAACGTTTAAAACATTGTCAGTAATTATCATAAAGCTACGTCTGATTGGTTTGACGTATGAACCCATAATACTCTTTTTCTCTACGATAAATATATATTAGCAGTGCATTTGACAACATGGCCAGGTGGTTACGACGCTCGACTCGCAATCTGAGGGTCGCGGGTTCGAATCCCTGTCACACCAAACATGTTCGCCCTTTCAACCGTGGGGG
>NW_013666715.1:68810-77412 GCF_000517525.1 Limulus polyphemus | reverse complement strand
AACAAACAAACAAACAAGCATTTGACAAATCTAATAACTCCATTTTTTCCCTTATCTGTTGTGTAAACCAACAAAAGAAACGACGTCACTAAAAGGCCAGACTAAACACGGCCAGTTTCACCACTTCTCATGTGTAGTTACAATTTAGAAAATTGCGAACAGGATGTGTGTTAATATACAACCTTGTTTAATTAAGTGATTTGAATTGCCCCCAAATAACGTCATAATACAAACTCCCGTGGTGATGAAAATTAAAACAAATCATGTGTTACCATATACGTTTTGTGCGCGTGTGTAAAATTCCTAGCATACTGTTCTACTTTCTTTCAGATCATTCAACATTTTTATATGGAGCAAACCAAAAAAGTTATTAAATTATTTTTAACGCATCCTCCATTCATTAATAGGGTCAAAAGCACATTGCATGTTACATGACTTGTAATACAGAACATTTATCTCGACAGTAAGGAGAAGAGCCAATTCAAGAATACCTGTTTTATTTACAGATGCATAGGATGATTATAAAACAGACTATAGTTTTCTTTAACACTTCAAATCCTTATTATTATCTTGTTAGCTATGATACGTTCAGCTTTATCACAATGACATTTGCTGAGTCGAAGGGTTCTTTTTCATGACAATAACCTTCATTTTGCGAATTAGGACATTTCTTTGAATGGTTTGAAGTGTGGTGTCAAGGTTTATCCTATCCTTAACGCTCTTCTGGTAACGTTTTTCTGTAGAATACTGTAGCCTGTCTTCAAAATTGTGTTTTCTTTGCTTCCACACCGTTTTACTTTCCCGCATTACGAATATTCTTCCTATTAAATACTGTTTTACATTTTCTTCTCATGAACTTATTCTATAGCTGTTGCACTGTCGGATAGTTGGGAATTAAACATATAGGTGCTAAACATGTCGTCCATGACGCCACGGCTAGCAACTGTGGCGTCATGTTATCAAATTAGCGTATACAAATAATTTATATTAAGTACGATTATCTATTGAATCTAATCTATTATAATCTAAAGAATGTTTTAAATAATAACCAGCATGGAAGGATAAAGAGCTAATTGTGGGGGACGATTTGGGGCAACATCAATATTAAATAGTGTTCTAAGTTGAGATTGTCAGTTGCTCTTCAATAGGTTTGCCTGGTTTTGTTCAGGGATTAAACATCTGTCTTATTTAAGACTAAACATTAGTTTAGTCCAAGGATTAAACATCTGTCTTATCTGAGACTTAACATTAGTTTAATCCAAGGATTAAACATCTGTCTTATCTGAGACTTAACATTAGTTTAGTCCAAGGATTAAACATCTGTCTTATCTGAGACTTAACATTAGTTTAGTCCAAGGATTAAACATCTGTCTTACCTTTTGATCATCACAGATCAGACTTGATAGGATAATTTCTCTAACTTTTAGTTGTTCCGAATACTGTGCCTTGCTGAAGCTCACGTAACTGACGATTTTACAAATGCTTTTCTTTCGCGTTAGAATTATTGATGCTTTTCAGATTTAATTGACCGATGTTCTGTATTATAGAACCACAATCCTCTTCAATATTTGGTTTTAATATCAAGAATAAACGGTCCAACTTCATTTCAGTTTAATTATCTATTGAAGGGTGTAAAATTATATAATTCATCCAACTTTTATTCACATAATCACAGTCTTTCACAGAATTTCTTATGACTGGTACCAAAATTCTTGCTCAGCTGTTTAATAAAATTAAAAAGCTAAGTAAACTATAAGGTAAAATGATAAGGAAATAGACAAGTATACCTATAACAGTTTAACAAAAACTACACACACACACTCATAGGAAAACAACAACAACAACAACAAAAACGCTTTTCAAGTAAGAGACAGTTGAGCTTTCTAATCCAGATATTTGTTAGGAGAAAAAGAAAGCTGAAATTTTACAGCCTTGACAGTTAATACAAGTAAACGAATAGTTAATTTTGACACCTTAACCTCTGACACACGAGAACAGAAAATACTGTTCTTTACAGATCTATTAACCGTTTTTATTTATAATTAAACGTGTTTAGTCTGGTACTAAAACAAGTTTAAAATCTGGCTGCAGATGATTAGAATATCACGTAATGTTACTTGGAATTGTTTTCAAACTTTATTTATATAAACCAATTTTTGATAGTCAAAGAAGAGGAAAAGTAAAATTTTATCTTACAATATGCCTTGATCAAATCCTAGGAAATGTAAAGGCACTTACATTCCAAGAATTAGAGATTTTGCATGCTTATAGGTAATAGCTGACGTTCTAGATCTTAGAAATGATGAACTAAAGAGCTCAAGATATAAACTTTTGACAAACCACACTGCATGCAGTGAGTGAGGCTGTTAACAGATTGGGTAAGATACTGCTAAGATCATAATGATACTTCCACGTCCTCTAGCGTCTTTTGAAAAGATAACCGATTTTAAAATCACAAATAGGATCAAAACATTCTGATGATGATATCTACAAAATAAAATACCATAGTGAAGTTAAATATATATATATACACATTTTAATACAGAAAGATCTGATCTTCAGTATCACTTGCACTCTTATCCCCCTACCCCAACACACTGGCACAGCGGAAAGTTTGTAGACTTGTAACTCTACAAACCGGTTTTCGATACCCGTGGTGGTGACAACACAATTAGCCCATTGTGTAACTGTGTGCTTAACTACAAACAAACAGTCTTATTATTATTTTAGTTTTACTTTTCAAATTGTGAGATAAATTGTTTCCCTTTGAAGAAACAATAGTAGATTTTTTAATATTTTCATAATTTGTTTATCCAGAGTTTGTGCGTCACAAACGTCACCATTTGGCAGATGTCCACTTTTCCAATTACTTTGTCATTTCTCGAACATAACCAGTTAGTATAAATACACTCTTTCTATTGGTTCAGTATTTTTATTGCATTGCCAGTTGGCAACTTCCAAGTCTTCCTATTGATTCAGTAGCTATCGTATAAGTATCACCAGTTGGCAACTTTCCGTTCTTCTTATTGGTTCAGTAACTCTTGTGTAACTATAGCCAGTTGGCAACTTTACACTCTTCCCATTTGTTTAGTAGGTCTAGTTGCTGCATTATTCGTGACTATTTTTCATTCTTCTTATTGGTTTAGTAGGTCTATTTTAAGTATCATCAGTGGCTGTTTTCCACTCTTCTTATTTGTTTAGTAGGTCTAGTTTAAGTATAATCAGTGGATGTTTTCCACTCTTCTTATTGGTTTAGTAGGTCTATTTTAAGTATAATCAGTGGCTTTTTTTCACTTTTCTTATTTGTTTAGAAGGTCTATTTTAAGTAGAATCAGTGTCTGTTTTCCACTTTTCTTATTTGTTTAGTAGGTCTATTTTAGGTATAATCAGTGTCTGTTTTCCACTTTTCTTATTGGTTTAGTAGGTCTATTTTAAGTATAATCAGTGTCTGTTTTCCACTTTTCTTATTGGTTTAGTAGGTCTATTTTAAGTATAATCAGTGTCTGTTTTCCACTCTTCTTATTTGTTTAGTAGGTCTAGTTTAAGTATAATCAGTGGATGTTTTCCACTCTTCTTATTGGTTTAGTAGGTCTATTTTAAGTATAATCAGTGGCTTTTTTTCACTTTTCTTATTTGTTTAGAAGGTCTATTTTAAGTATAATCAGTGGCTGTTTTCCATCTTTCCTATTAATTCAGTAATTCTTGTGCAATTTAATCAAAGTTTATTGACGCACTCCAAAATATTATAAATTGACAAGAAACTGAAGGATGACCTTTGGCGATGATAAGATCAAAATAAATCTAACCAAAATATTTTGAAACCAGCAAAATGTTCGTTTGGAGACTTAAATATACTTGCCTATAGAAAAGAATTACGCCATACACGAATACTCGCGTGAAAGAAATTATAATTAAGAATTTCGTAAAGACTGTCATCAGAAATGTGAGCTACAAGTACATATTGCAGATAACAAGGTGAATATATCTTGCAAGGTTTCAAACACTATTAAAAAATATGAATCAAAGTAACATAACGTAATGCACTGATATTTTATAATAACTTAGCATTACCTTTAGTGAACAAAGCATTTTCACTCGAACAGAATGAGAAATATAATTACAAGACTAGTACGAAGTCCAAATCGTTGTTTATTAGCCTATTTTTTGTTAATAGTTATAATAATAATAAAACATATTTAAAGCAAATATTACTTGTACCTCTTCCTTCAATTTTTTTTTTCTATGTAACATAACGTTCTGATGTAATTTACGAATATACATAAAAGTTTCAAGCAACTGTAGTTGGGGAAAATTATATCGTTAAGAGGGAGGTATAAACAATGAATATATATATATTACATAGTTCTATCTATATGTTCCTTAGTTTGGATGTTAAAAATAGATTACTTTGTTTTATCTATATGTTCCTTAGTTTGGATGTTAAAAATAGATTACTTTGTTCTATCTATACGTTCCTTAGTTTGGATGTTAAAAATAGATTACTTTGTTCTATCTATATGTTCCTGAGTCTGAACATCGAAAATAGATTACTTTGTTCTATCTATATGTTCCTGAGTCTGAACATCGAAAATACATTACTTAGTTCTGTATGTGTTTAGATTACTTGATAAAAACCGAAATGTTAAGAAAATATTTATTCTAATTTGAATTCAAGGTCATGAATTTTTTTAAAAATATTTCGACTTTTACCTTCACTAATCAACACTGGTTTCACACTATTAAACATAAAGTGTATATACTGTCACGTATGTACATAGAAAGAGTGAGTTTTTGTATAGATATGGAGACAGAGGGGAAATTACTTGGTAATCATAGATTTTTTTAAATTATTAAATCCATCAGTTTTAATATATTCCACTCAATTATTGTTTGAACAGTAGGTCAACCAGCACAAAGCTGACATTTAAAGCCTTTTATTCTCCTAGTGTGGGAACACAAAGAAGGGAGGTAAGTTTTTGCAGCTAGCTAATTGAGAGGTGAGGACTAGCCCTAAGACGAACCATTAGCGGTAAAGTGTAGAACCAAAAAGAACGCCAATAAATTGACATCGACCGTGGAAGGAAGAAGGAAAATTATCATTTTGATTTTCTGTCTGTATAACTGTCTTTGCAAACTCTAATGTCTATATTAGGTCTGATTGGTTGTTTTTTTCTCCTTTCTGTTTTTACAACATGGTTGTTGACGAGATTACCTATATTGCTCATGGTTATTAACAGCAACAAATCATGGCCGGTATTTAGGTTTAAACTCTTTCACACCCCCAAAGAAACTTGAAGCCTGAAAGATAACCCGAGGGTGGTCAGGAACTTATTGTTTCTCTTCAACCCGCACTAGAGAAATTGGAGAAGCTGAAGGTGGTACTTGTGTATGAAGTAGCCACTGGGCTTAATGGATTAACCGTAGCGAAGCCAGCACGCCATGTACAATGCGAGTGATGTATGCCTCCCCAACCCAGACAAGAAAGCCTGTCAGTAGAGCGATGATGGAACATGTGTAGTTGTTAATGGTTGGAGACGGCTTGACAGAACCTTGTCGAAACGTTGTACATTTGTTGTTGTGTTAAACTTATATTAAAGTTTTTCTTCAAAAATTTTACCCATTCAAGCCGTCTCCAACCATTAGTCTCATAGTGGGTTTCTCGTCACCGAATGTGTAGTTGTTGGTGGCACGTGATGAATCGATGACGTCAACGAGGACGAGGTAAAGATCGGTGACCAGTAAACGAAAAAAAACAGGACACATGTTCCAGTTTCAAGGGATAACCTGATATGGATAGATAAATGTTTTGATTCCTAAATCATTATTTAGATGAAAGTAAAGAGAGATATTGTTATTATAATGAAAAAGTCTTATGGACTTGAAAGGTAAACGGCCCTTTTCACGGGGGGGGGGGCTGGAATAAGTTATTCAATGCCCTGAAAAATTTGGATGCAGGGGGAAAACCGGAGTACCCAGAGAAAACGTGCTTTTACGGGCTACGCGATGAATAATCTACCTGAACCGTGCTCGATATGTGTACTTAAAAAAGAAACGAAATGTATTAGTAAGTATATTTGATGTTTCGATCGCCAATCATAAGTACTGTAGTAACTATAGTAAAAGTGAAGGGATATACAACACATGCAATACAAACTTTATACTCATATACAACTTTAACAACCAAATAACAAACTACAAAAGTATTGAAGAGACACCCTTAGATCATAAACAAACCACATGCAGAATTACAAGTTATGGAACCACTTGAGAAAGTCAGCAGAGCAGATACAAAAATTTCACAAAACCATAAATTTCTCTATCTCACTGATTGAGTGACATAGTGAACGCTTCTAGCTATCCAACAAACAGACTTACTGTAGTTATATGTACGCCAAACTTACAGGATATCAACACAAATAAATGAATGATGCATAAGATCATGTCATCTTCCATGAAAAAAGTGCATGAACAAGTGGAAAAATGTTTAAAAAAATTGAAGGTGTAAGAATAAGTGCACCAAAAAGTGAGGAAACAAGGTAGGAATGGGCAAGGTGTAATAAAACTTCCTCTGTACATCCTCACAAGGGGGCGTGTCCAACATCAGGTCTATGTTTACTTCGTTTTTCTTTGTTCATGACATTATACAGCTAATGGGTACATACAAAAGTGTGTCTATGATTTATCTACTTTTGTACAGACAGTAATGAATCCGTGACATCGATACACAGAAACCTCTTCGGATTTTTTATCTTTGTATTTTAATCCACCTATATAGCTTGTGTACGAAATCCTGTTGCCTTCTCATGCAGTTGCAAAAGGTGGGACAAAACAAATCCTACACGTTATGGGTCCACACAAATATCTGTTTCTCCTGTTGTCACATAAACAGATTTTACAGTACATGTATTGCCTGCAATAATTCGATTCAAACAAACTTCTAGTCATTGTATGATAAGCATAACTAAGTTTAATAACTTTAGTCCATCTGGCATGGACAGTATGTTGGTCATGCCCCCTAGTGAGATTTACCAGAGTAAGTTTTATTACACCACACCTATTCCTACCTTGTTTTCTCACTTTTTGGTGCACCCATTCCTACATTTCCATTTATTTATTATTTTTTTTTTGCTTTTTCTTTTTCAAGTACAAACTTTTAGCTCATATCTCCGTCATGTCTTGGCAGTTTGTTACTCAGGAGTTCAAACCCTTTCGATTGATGTATTTGACCACGCCCGATATCAGAATAGCAGACATGATGTTAAATCTGTCAGCATTCACGCATTTTTACCATCAGGATTACGGTGATGTTAAATCTGTCAGAATTCACGCATTTTTTTCATCAAATTACAGAGATGATGTTAACTTTGTCAGCATTCATGTAGACAGCATTACAGACATGATGTTAAATATATAAATGTTATTTATAAAGTGTAAACTTTTCCGTTCACAAATGATTACAATATACTGTTCAGGATAAACATGGTGATACAAAAGTATGCAATGCCTCTTTTTCGATGATTTTACTAAGAGATGTTTGTGTTCACAAACCGTCTCTTTTTTCGATTAATAGAATGTTTGTTTGGAATGTTATTTTTCTTGCAAGATCTTAGACTATTGAACTTTTTTTATTGGGGTGTATATCAAACACTTTATGTTTATAACATGTTTGAATTACCTAGAAAAGTAGTTTTACAACTGTGGTAAGTGGCGCTAATGACGGTTGTAAGCAAAAAAAAGTAATTGTAAAAGCTATAAAACTTTTATTAAGCTCAATCTGAGTTTCTCGCATATATATATATATACAAACTAGTCTCCTCGTTTCTGGACTCGTCAGTGCTGACGGGAAAACTCCGTTAACACTGACAGATTTAACATCATGTCTGCAATCCTGAAAGGAAAGCTGCGTTAACACTGACAGATTTAACACCATGGTCTGTAATGCTGATGGGGAAATTGTGTGAATGTTGGCAGATTTAACATCATAGTCTGCAATCTTAATTAGGATCTGTGACTATTAACATACTTAACACAATATCTTCAGATCTAATCAAGATTGGCCAAAGTAAACAGAGACCCGTTTCGTTGGCTTTTTATCAGTGTTGATACATTTCAAAACATTAACAAATAGTTTCACCTAAAAGAAAACCGAAAAAAGAGAAGAAATGATAAAATGATTCTTTGCAAGTTGCCGCAAAAATGGCTACAAGTAGTAAACTAAAGTGATTCTATGTGTTATTTATAAAAAATGTCTACATAACTATACTAAATGTCTGCTCATAATTATACTAAATTTCTGCTCATAACTATACTAAATGTCTGCCCATAACTATACTAAACGTCTGCTCATAACTATACTAAATGTCTGCCCATAACTATACTAAATGTCTGCTCATAATTATACTAAATGTCTGCCCATAACTATACTAAATGTCTGCCCATAACTATACTAAACGTCTGCTCATAACTATACTAAATGTCTGCCCATAACGATACTAAACGTCTGCTCATAACTATACTAAATGTCTGCTCATAACTATACTAAATGTCTGCTCATAACTATACTAAATGTCTGCTCATAACTATACTAAATGTCGCTCATAAC
>NW_013666715.1:64720-67914 GCF_000517525.1 Limulus polyphemus | reverse complement strand
GCAATAAGTTGAGTGAAGATTCTTTCGTACCTTAAGCTTTTTCAGTTCCATTGTCCAGTTCACATAATTTCTGGAAATCAACTTGCACAGTTTTACAACTAGTGCATGTAAAAACTGGAAAGCTTTAATAAGAGATAAGGGACAGGCCAAGGTCTTCAAGCAGCTGTATTAGTACTTGAAAAAAAAAGAGAGAGAGAGGAAAAAGAGGGGAACATTTATTTAACAATTCCAGGTGTAACGGGTCAATAGCAGTCACTCGTTTATGATATAGATATGTAGTGCTAGGCTGTCAAGGTCACATAAAACACAATGTACATTTGTATATTTATGATTGCTGCTTGTATGTTCGAGGTGAGTTATTACCAAGAGGATGAAATTGAAATGTATTTAAAAACAGGTGGCACTTTGGGCTGACAAGCGTCACATGACGCCCAGTTTAGGGGTCTAATTTTTTATGTATAAATGATGTATCATCTTTTGTCCTGTTTCTCAGATATTGTGTTTCCTCTTCTTCCAACCACATAACTTTTTCTTGTGCGTTCTATATCGAGAAATATTACATTCTCTGACAACTTCAATAAGTAATAATTCATTCCTGCCAAACATCTTACTGTTGAGCTACAAAGAAGGAACGTCACAAGGAAGTGTTCGAACTTTAGAATGTCACAAGGAAGTCTGATGACGAGGAACCCACTTTCAGACTAATAATGGTTGGAGACGGCTTGAATGGGTAATGAAGAAAAACTTTAATATAAGTTTAACATAACAGCAAGTGTACAACGTTTCGACAAGGTACCTGATTATGACATAGGCCAATTGAACCTCCATACCAATTTTGGTAAAGATCCATCCACATCCTGAAAAGTTACATGGACATACAACAGACAGTATTGTTATATATATGTGTGTGTATATATATATATATATGTTTAATTACTGTACTACCTTGTCAATAGCAAATATATATTTATATTATGGAATATATTCCCTTACTGCATGCATAAAGTATTAGTTAACATAAACTGTGAAACCATTATAAGGGCCTTATATGAACACTTGTTAAATATTCATCCTGGCCCATCGGTAACTAATAACACTTTTTGTATTTCTTCACCAAAACAGTTTTCATCGGTTAGTTGATAACTAGAAAGTGGAAAAATGATCTTCGTTTGTAATATCCGGTCTCTTTAAAGTACACAAACGTTCACCTGGTCTTGTTTGTACACACCATTACTCGTGTTTGTCTTTCTTTCTCTGTCTCACAGAGTCCACTCCGGTGACCAAGATTAGTTGTTGTCACGGTCTCATTTATATATATTTGCATTAAAACCAGGAGACTGGTGATATTTACTCAGACTATAGTCCGGCAACATTGGAATCATCCAAGTATCTACTTAAAAAGTAATGTTCTCTCTGTACAACCTGTATGATGTCACATACACACATATATATGTATATATAGCTATACATCTGCGGTCATCTTCAATTTTGTGGCTTCCAATTTTAAATAGACAATTCAACTACAATGTTGTATGTTGCAGGGTGTGGATGGATCTTCACCAAAAGTGGTATGGATGTGGGGTACATTCAAGTTTCATTTTGCGGTTTTTATAGGCGTTTTTTTATGAATCTTCACCAAGTTTGGCATGCACGTTTATTGGGTCCATGCGGAGATACTTGCAATGTTGCGGTTTCACATTTTAGGTTTTGCAGTCTTTATGGGCGTTTTTGCATTACTTTACAATTACATATAAGACAACCTTTCATTAATCCAGGAGACGGGAACTCCAACTAATTGTAAATAAAACCTTAACCTAAAAATTCATTTCTATGCAGCTCTTTTATTAGAGTATGTTAATTCACTTATTTAATTGTTATAGATAAGTCCATACTATACGTTTCTCGTCATTTAAATCTTCCTGAAGGTGATTTAGGTTAATATGACTTATACCTGTATCCGCAAAAGATATCTAACATGCATTATTGTACAAAACACGTAGATAATACAAAAGAAAGGATTATGCCGTATACGTAGACAATGCAAATGTTCAAAAATTTATTTTAATATTTCTTCATACATACTGCAGGTGACTGCGAGTAAACTGACCCGGATGTAAAATACAGAGACAAATACGTGGGTTATTCACGTGGCTTATGTTAATAACGCTGGATTGAGAAACTAACAAAACGTTCTTAGTTTTGTAGCTTTGGTTTAGGTCTAAACTATTGTTAACAGCTAGAGTATGCCAAATTAAAGACAGGATGTAAAACTAGTTACCGTATAAATTGATTGATTTATTCTTTGTTTTTGAATAGAGTTGTTTAAACATTTGTTTAACTACAAGTAAAAGCTTGGAATGGTCTATTCTTTCATTGGGTCTAGCTTTTGTTTTGTTTGTTTGTTTATAGTTAAGCACAAAGCTACACAATGGGCTATTTGTGCTCTGCCTACCACGGATGTTGTAGCCTTGGGTGTACACGTATTAACATAATGAGGGTTGATGGGGTAGCTTTGAGAGTACACGTATATACATAGTGATGATTTTTGGTGTAGCTTGGAGTGAACCCGTATATACCTAGCGATGGTTGTTGGTGTAGCTTTGAATGGACACGGATATACATAGTGATGATTATTGGTGTAGCTTTGAGTGGACAAGTATATACATAGTAACGGTTGTTAGTGTATGTTTGAGTGAACACGTATGTACACAATGATGATTTATGGAGTAGCTTTAAGTACAAATATATATACATAGTGATGGTTTTTGGTGTAGCTTTGAAAGTACACGTATATAAATAGTGGTGATTGTTGGTGTAGCTTTGAGTGAACCCGTATATACCTAGCGATGGTTGTTGGTGTGGCTTTGAATGAACACGTATATACATAGTGATGATTATTAGTGTAGCTTTGAGTGGACAAGAATATACACAGTAACGGTTGTTAGTGTAGCTTGGAGTGGACAAGTATATACACAGTAACGGTTGTTAGTGTATGTTTGAGTGAACACGCATATACACAGCGTGGTCACAAGTAAATAGACACCACCTTTTCAGAAAAAAATGAACTTTTTCAGTCATATTCACATGAATTGATATATTTATGATTTAATTAATATCTAGTAGATATTCCTTTCGCTTTATGGAGTTCGTTGATCTTTTGGGGCATCGTGAGAATCATCTCGTCAATTTCAGAT
>NW_013666715.1:62712-63954 GCF_000517525.1 Limulus polyphemus | reverse complement strand
ATTCTGCGAACAACTGTGAATAAGTAGCTTGTTGTTGTATCGTTTGGAACATTTTACTTCAAATGTAAGCCTGTGTGATTTCTAGTTCAAGAATAATTCTCACTACAAACGTAGAAGAACGAAACCTACGACTTACACTGTGAAACAAATGAACAATTTGAATGTACATAAATAACGTTACTTCACGTAACGTAGTTTTCTTTTTCAGAATATTTCATAATTTCGAGATAAGGAATGAGGGAGGTAGAAACAGATATAGACACAAATTTAAAAAGACAGACATAGACATATTGTACTGAACAAGGTATAAAGGCAAATAAGGTTCTGGAGCCACAAAGAATCGCGTTTTATCTTATCAGTAATGATCATATTTCGGGTTGTAGCGGTATTTCAGCATATTGTGTGACCCGCCTGAGATAGCACGCACGGTATTCAAAACTTATCTCTAAACAATAATGTGTCTAAGGTAATAAATAATTCAAAGTTAGTTGAACCAGAAATCTATCAGTCTGTTTCTGTGATAATACGACAGCTCACTGAGTTAATATGTCAAGCATTACGAATCTGTGCGGCTTCTTTATCTACAACGTTTTAATTGGTTAAATAGGAGAGTTCACTCTCCTTTGACTTTGCAGGTTAAGATGGAAGTCACTTCCATTATAAAAAATACCCTTTATTTAGGCTTTGTTTTATACTCATAGATCTGGACAGAGCTGGTCTTAAGTTACCTAGGGTCCATCCCTGTAAGAGATCCGTGTACATGCTTTTGTGAGTGATACTTAAAGCTGTAAAAATCCATATGGATAACACATTAATGAACTTACAACACCATTCTGTCATTTAAAGTGATTTCATGCATCGGTAAGTTCAAAATTAGGGATAGCTTTGCGTTTACGGTCATTTGTGTGGTTTTGCGTGCAAATTATGAAACAACATATCAGAGTTATTTTTGACGGCTTCCGTTAAGTGGTGTTTACACGAAATAAAATCCCCACCCCGGTGGCTTAGCGGTAAGTCAGTGGGATTATAACGCTAAAAATCAGGTTTCGATACCCTCACAAATAGACCATTGTGTAACTTTGTGCTTTACAACAACAGAATTCAAACAACCAAAACGAAATAAAAAATACAAAACAACTTACACCTAAATATTAGGTCGTCAAGAAATTCATGTCGCTTTTTTTAAATGAAAAACCCGAACAACTTATGTATCAAAACTAAACATTTATTAAATGAAATAGT
>NW_013666715.1:56948-62093 GCF_000517525.1 Limulus polyphemus | reverse complement strand
ACTGTGGATTGAGGAGTTCGAAATGAATTACTCCATTGATGTCCCACCAAATGCAAAGCATCACTTTCTGCGGATAGAGTCCAGGTTTTGGGATCGGAAGTGGTTTTTGTCTAGGACCGACCCATTGTTTTTGGCGTTTAATATTCGCATGGAGAATCCATTTTTCATCACCGGTGACAATTCTGTCCAAAAATGGTTCACGCGAATTACGCGCCAGAAGAGACGAAGCAACGTTCACACGTTGGAAACAATGATCATCGGAAGTTCGTGAGGCACCGAAACACCTTATTATGAGGGTTTCCCACATTCCTTAGATGTTTACGTACTGTTTCACGTGAGACATGCAATTTCAGGGCCATTCCAAGAGTGTGTTGCCTTGGGTTAGACTCAACAAGCGTCTTCAGAACATCAATATCAATTCCAACATGTTGGCCCATGCCATCACAGTTTTTAAGTCTAAAGTCACCTGAACGAAATTTGCTGAACCATCGTTAACACTTACAAACGTTCAAAACATTCCCACAAACTCCTTTGATATTTCTTGTGGCTACAGGGACGTTGTTTCCCTTCTTGTATTCAAACAGCATTACATGCCGAATGTGTATCTCATTGTATGCCATCACTATAAGGGATTAGAGTATATTAAACTTTACACATTATATAGGCAACACTGAAGTGACGTTTAGGCGGTTTGTTTAACTATTGTACGTGATGTACATTGTTGTTGGTTTTTTTTTTGGGGGGGGGGGAGTTAATAAAAGTGTTCCGAAACGCGACATTAATTTCTTGACTACCTAATATGTAGGCGGTCTAAAAATGAAAGATGGATGGATATTTAAAAACCGAACCAGTTAGACAACAGAAATTGGTTTATTTTGAAAACGATTCTGAGAGGCTGAATATAAATTAATGTACAGTATAATTTGCTGACTGAATTTGTTAGTTTCAATCAGACAGTTGTCGAATGGTCTGTGATAATTTACTTAGTATCACACATTGTCTAACTGAATTATTAGGAAACCCATGAGAGTATGCAGATAATTACAGTGACATCATCGACCCCCAGATGTTCTGTTCGTCTTTACCACCCATCTGTCTCAGTGAGGTGGGTTGTTATTTAGATGGGCTAAGTGCCTCAAAAGAACAAAAATCGGTATAAATAACGACGTATAGCAAGCTGTTCTATTGGGTTTTTATTGTACTTTCCTGCGACATCAGCCCTCAATACGTACGTTTCTCCACCCGTCCCAGATGACTAACTTCATCGTGAGGGGGAGAATTACAACTTCGGCCTCTCTAAGTGTACGAACGCCAGGTAAAACATAGTTTGGCTAATGTTGCCTGCGGCGTCTAGCACATGACTGCCGTCTCAGGTAGTTACTCCAATGAATCTTTGTGATTAGGAAAGTCCCAGCTGTTGCTCTGCCGCTTTGTGCTGAATCTAACAATCTGTTGTATGACGTATCCATCCTTCCGATCGAACTTTTATCTGTAATAAAATTATTACATAAAGAACTTTTCGTAATGAAGGGTAAAATGCAGCATGCATTCAAGGGCATGAAGTAAAATACAGCAAGCGTTCAAGGGCATGAAGTAAAATACGGCATGCGTTCAAGGGCATGAGGTAAAATACGGCATGCGTTCAAGGGCATGAGGTAAAATACGGCATGCGTTCAAGCGCATGAAGTAAAATACGGCATGCGTTCAAGGGCATGAAGTAAAATACGGCATGCGTTCAAGGGCATGAGGTAAAATACGGCATGCGTTCCAGGGCATGAAGTAAAATACGGCATGCGTTCAAGCGCATGAAGTAAAATACTGCATACGACCAAAGCTACAGCTTTCCTTTCCGAAATTTCTAATGACTAGTGCTTGAAACGTTTCAAAATCAGTTCATATTTTCACTACTAGACCGTTTCCTTACGATTCCAGCAACGCCCGCTTCCGGTAAAAAACAACAACAACAAACAAACTGAATCTATTGTTCGTAAAAAGAAACGACTTTCAATTTCAAGCAAAAAGTAAGATTTCGATATCAACAATTTGACTTTGGCCAGGTGATTAGGGCGCTCGACTCGCAATCTGAGGGTCGCGGGTACGAATCCCCGTCCCGCCAAACATGCTCGCCCTTTCAGCAGTGGGTGCGTTATAATGGGACGGTCAATCCCACTATTCGTTGGCAAAAGAGTAGCCCAAGAGTTGGCGGTGGGTGGTGATGACTAGCTGACTTCCCTCTAGTCTTACACTGCTAAATTAGGGACGGCTAGCGCAGATAGCCCTTGTGTAGCTTTGCGCAAAATTAAAAACAAACAAACTTTGGTCTTCCTCAGGATACAGTACAATACAAAAACTGAGATATTTCGACCTACGTCTTCCTCAGGATACAGTGCAGTAAAAAACTGGGATATTTCGACCTACTTCGTCGGGATACAGTGCAGTAAAAAACTGGGATATTTCGACTTATGTTTTCGTCAGGGTACAGTGCAATACAAAAACTGAGTACAACTAATACAAAATTAAGCTTATATATAACAGAATTTTATAACAGTTTTTTATTGCACTACTTCTTGACGAAGATGTAGGTCGAAGTATCTCAGTTTTAAATTGCATTGTACTCTGACAAAAACATAAGTCGAAATATTGGCCTTAAATAATCAATTTTTTCTTTTGATTTTGAAGTCTTTTCTCTCTTTTAAATGGTGCACATCAGTCAGCACTTCATACATTAAAAAATTGGAGTTTATTTTCTTTATCTTTGGTACAGCCAGTAACCTGATTTGGAATACACTTTGTTTGTTCGGACAGAAATCAGCCCCGATACTACGCGTACTGTTGAGTAACGTTTCGTGAAATGGACATTTCATGCATTATGTAGACGTCGTGTTTTTATTAGGTGGTGCTCATTCACGATTAAGATACATTTGTTATTTAATATTTTATCAGTAAAGTTCGTTATTGTTTAGTTAGCTTACCAGCATTTCTTTTCAAGGTTCTGTTCCCAAATTAGCGTTTGTCTCACAGCTAGTGATATCTAATGTGAACAGATACGGGCTTATTTGTTCAACTTTTAATCTCCTGAATGATTTGATGTCGACCTTCTCTTCCATATCAATCTGATAAAGAAATAATCTGGAACAGGTATCTCTAAGTAGAGATAAATTATTACATACACTAACAGAAAAAGAAAAGCATAGATTTTCCAGGAAACTGTGACACTTTTAAAAATAAATTGATATAATTTGTTAAGCGGGTGTAAAATGTACGAATATTTTGTTTCCTGATTCTGATATTCGAATCAGTAATCATCAGACAGAATCTCTTATTAGTTTTTTTAAAAGTGGCTGTATATATTAGGTTTAAATGATTTGGAAATCTCAAATAATATAGACATCTTTAAAACGTGATCATTAAACTCTCTGTTAGATGGAATTGGTCAATCCTACCTTAAGACTTACACTTCCAATGTTCCTTGATTAAATAACTATATCACAGTAAATACATTTTATTTGCTTGTTTGTTTCTTTTAGAAGAAAGCCACATTATGCTATCTGCTGTGTCCACCAGGGGAATCGAATCCCGAATTTTTGAGTTGTAAGTTCATAAACTTACAGCTATCCCACTGGAAAAATTAGCAAGAAAAGCAAGTTTTGTTTTACTTTCTATTTTTCACTTACCATCGGAAGCATAACTTTGTTTTTTAAAATAGAGATGAGGAAGTTGGTTCCCGAAAGAACATAAACTGTCGCTCAATACTACTGAAGTATAAAGGGAATAATCCCATTTTAATGGAAATTTAAGGAAAGCATTTCCCTTGTCCGTATTTGTTAGTGCTGCCGTAACTTAACCGATGTTGAGATTTTTGAGTTTCGTTATGCGAGTTAAATTGTAACCTCATCCAACCTCCATAACAGCACAGTAACACCACATTCACTCTTAATTAACCGTCGATTTTAATTTCTTTACAGTCTTTGTTTCTGGAAATAGTTCGAAGTTTGTCGTTCTCGTTAGATGAGAGGGTGGGTTTCCGTGAGCCACTACTTTTTATTAAAATCTGAGAAGTTGAATATGGTCATTCAAAAAATATACTCACGCGCGATCTCTCTAAGCTTCGAAAACAATGGATTCAGAGCTTTAGAAATTTAGTATCAGTAACACAGGTCTGCGATGGTTTTATTGTTTTACGGTAATTCCTGTACGCTGAATTCGAAAATGATATCCATTTTTCTCTGTCACGTACAAATTTGTCACAAAGCGTCATATGTACTTTTCAATAAGTGAATCATTTTCATTGAAATCAGATCACATTTTGCTATGCATAAAAGGGCTATAGATTTCTCTAAACCAATCGCGACGTGAGAATCTTATCAATCGTTCTAGAACCCACGAGAAACACACCGCTAGTATATAAACGGTTAACAAGCCGCAAACGTGACATTTCTGGATTTGGTGAGAGATTTCGGCCTTCCAAAGGATTCTTCAGAGATTTGGAGATCCAGACTTCGGGCTAAGAACTTACTTTCTCCAGGGACATCATCTTACTGGTATAGAAATCGTGAGAAAGAGTTTATACCATACTTTTCACAAGAAGGTTCACTGGCTTATTGCAACAATATTGCTGAATTAATACCAATGCTAGGAGCTGCAGTCTATGAACCAAGTGAGTGGCGATTGTTCATTGATTCCTCTATAAGAAGTCTAAAAGGTGTTATCCTTCACAAATGTAACATATATGCATTTTTTCCTGTTGCTCATTCGGTTCACTTGAAGGAAACGTACGAAAATATCGAACTTCTTCTTGATAAGGTCAAATACAAAGATCATGGTTGGTTACTTTGTAGAGATTTAAAAGTTCTTTGTATGTTGTTGGGTCAACAATCTGGTTTTACAAAGTTTCCGTGTTGTTTTGTGTGAATGGGACAGCAGAGCACGAAATCAGCACTGGCTAAGGAAGCAATGGCCACGCAGAGGCAACCTGACACCAGGATCTTAAAACATTGAACGTGAAAGTTTGCATGACACAAAGAAAGTCCTATTACCTCCACTTCACATAAAATTGGGCTTGATGAAGCAGTTTGTAAAGGCCTTAGACAAAGAAGGCCACTGTTCAGTATCTATGTGGCAATTCCCAGTTCTTTCTAGAGTAGA
>NW_013666715.1:53545-55974 GCF_000517525.1 Limulus polyphemus | reverse complement strand
CACTTCACATAAAATTGGGCTTGATGAAGCAGTTTGTAAAAGCCTTAGACAAAGAAGGCCACTGTTTCAAGTATCTATGTGGGCAATTCCCAGTTCTTTCAGAAGCGAAACTTAAATAATGGATTTTTGATGGGCCTCAGATTAGGAAATTAACTTCGGATGAACAGTTCGAAAGAATAATGAGGAAAGTTGAAAAAGAAGCGTGGATTGCCATTAAAGATGTTATTGATAAATTTTTAGGAAACAATAAGTACCCAAATTACAAAAATATTGTCAATAACATGCTCGATAAATTCAAAGAGTTGGGCTGTAATATGAGCTTGAACTCACATATTGACTGTTTCCCTGAAAATCGCGGTGCCGTCAGTGAAGAACAAGGAGAAACGTTTCATCAAGACATCATGGAAATGGAGAGAAAGTATCAGGGAAGGTGGAACATCAGTATGATGGCTGATTACTACTGGTTATTGAAACGAAATACTCCAGATGCAATACATAAAATGAAAGACCACAACACGTAGTTTGAGACTAAAAGACGTAGATTTCACAAAAAAACCCAAGATGAATGAGGATGCATATTTGTTTGACATCAATGTTCTTCCCTTTTCTTCAGTTTATTTGTATTTTTGTTAACAAACATAATAACAAAAAATATTCATTGTGGTAAACGAAATAATAATTTGGTCTAAGAGTTTTTTCTTTCTGATTTGTACAAATTAGTACAATTTAGTAACGTGTTTTGATATTTTCTGTTTATCACTATTAGAAAGATGTATAATACACTTCTTGCATTTTAATAGTCTGTCTGTTTGCGAGGCCAGATTTAGCCTAGTGATTAATGTGTCGAACTGCGGATCGGAAGGGCAATAGTTCATGTATCGTTGCCGTAAAAAAACAACAACACCCTATATTTTGGGGCTTTGGATGCGTTATAAGAATGATGATAAAATTTCACTATTCAATCAGAGTATCCCAAGAGTTGGCGGTAGGTGCTTTTTGACTAAATACCTTACCTCTAGTCTATTATTTTAAAACTAGAGAAGGCTAGTGCGGGTAGTTCTTGGGCGAATTTCCGAAAACACAAACTGTTTACGTGACCTCGAGAAGAGAGGGTAGAGCAAGTCTATCTCAAGCATAATTCTGATGAATAAGTAAAGAAACAAATACAGAAAACAAAATGATGCAATTATAATTGGATTTAGCATTAAATTAATGTAAAAACCTCAAGTCAAAGGTTAGTGTGAAAACAAAGCCACAAAACAGTCAGAAAGTGTCAAGTACGAAGCTTTTTCACGCACATTTTGATTCTTATAGTTCTCATCCTCGCACTTTCTGTTTGTTACTACTTTTTCATCCACAAACATCCAGTTTGTCAACAGTTTTCATCCACAAACATTTTGTTTATTACTAGTTTTTCCACTGACTTATTGTTTGTTACTACTTTTTCATCCACAAACATTCAGTTTGTCAACAGTTTTCATCCACAAACATTTTATTTATTACTAGTTTTTCCACCGACTTCTTTTTCGTTACTAATTTTCATCCACAAACATTCAGTTTGTCAACAGTTTTCATCCACAAACATTTTATTTATTACTAGTTTTTCCACCGACTTCTTTTTCGTTACTAATTTTCATCCACAAACATTCAGTTTGTCAACAGTTTTCATCCACAAACATTTTGTTTATTACTAGTTTTTCCACCGACTTATTGTTTGTTACTAACCTTCATCCAACACATTCTGTTTGTTACCAGTTTTTATGCACATACATATTTTTGTTACCAACTTTTATCCATATATATATATTGTTTTTTACTAGTTTTCGCTCACGTATATTTTTTGTTACTAGTTTTAATCCTCGTAAATACTATTTGTTACTAGTTTCATCCAAACACATTTTCTTAGTTACTAGTTTTCGCCCCCCCCCTTCCAGTGGCACAGCTAGAACGCTAGAATCCGGGTTTCGATACCCGTGGTGGGCAGAGCACAGATAGCCCACTGTGTAGCTTTGTGCTTAATTACAAACAAACAAATACTAGTTTTCGTCCACACATATCTTGTTTGTTACTAGTTTTTCTCCACGCATGTTATGTCTGATACTAGTTTTCATCTAATCACATTTTGTTTGTTAGTAGTTGATATTAACACACATTCTATTCGTTACCAGCGTTCATCCACTCACATTGTGTTACTATTCTTCATCCACACAGATATTGTATGTTACTAGTTTTTGTCAACCCATATTCTAATTGTATCTAGTTTTCATCCACTCAAATATTATTCGTTACTAGTTTAGTGCATACACATATTGTTTGTTACAATTTTTCGTCAACTTACAATTTATTTGTTAACTAGTTCTCGTCTACACCAAATTTGTTTACTACTAGATTTTATCCACACATATTGTGGTTATACCAGTTTTTATCTA
>NW_013666715.1:47164-52829 GCF_000517525.1 Limulus polyphemus | reverse complement strand
TTTTGTGTTTATTGCAAAGCTGCACATTATTACTAGTTAACCTCAACACAAATGTTCTGTGTTACCAGTTGATTGTTACTAGTTTTATCCACATACATTATATTTATTATTAGTTTCATATAACACATTGTTTCTTACTAGTTAACCTCAACACAAATGTTCTGTGTTACCAGTTGATTGTTACTAATTTTATCCAAATACATTATACTTGTTACTATTTATCGCTCACACACGTATTGTTCCTTATTAGTTTTCATCCACACGCCTTCTGTTTTTTGTCTGGTTCTAATCCGCAAAAATGTCATTTGTTACTAGTTTTTCTCCACATACATTCTGTTCGACACTACTTTTCATCTACATAAAATTTATTACTAGTTTTCTTCCAGACAAATATTACCTGCTACCAGTTTTTATCTTTGTTATAATTTTTATCCACACACATTATCTTTGTTATAATTTTTATCCACGTACATTCTGTCGGACTAGTTTTCATTCATTCAAATATTCTATGTAATAAGTTTACACCTTCAAAAATATTCTTTGTTACTAGTTTCATCCACACACATTTCGTTTGTTTCTTGTTTTCTTCCACACAAATATTGCTTGCTACTAGTTTTCGTCGACACACCTTATCTTTGTTATAATCTTCATCCACGTACATTATGTTCTTTTTACTACTTTTAATCCACACAAGTATTCTATGTAACTAGTTTACACACTCAAAAATATTCTTGGATATTATTTTTCATCTACACAGACATTGTTTGTTATTAATTTCCATTAACACAGTCTTTAATTCTTACTAGTTTCTGTCCACACACACATTTTTTTTTACTAGTTTTCGTCCAAATAATGTTCTTTGTTATTAGTTTTTCCACACACACACTCTGTTTGATACTAGTTTTGATCTACACATACTTTGATTATTAGTTTTCATCGAAACAAATACAGTTTAATACTAGTTCTCGTATATACATATATTATTTATTAGTATTTTTCGCACACATGCATTTTGTTGCTAGTATACGGCAACACATTTTTTGCATCTTGCAAATTTTCGTCTACACACATTCTGTTTGTTACTAGTTTACATCCACACACTTATTGTTTGTTACGAGTTCTTTTCCACGCATTTTATATTTGTTACTAGTTTTCGTCTACGCACATTCTGTTGTTACTAGCAGTTTTCATCTGCGTGCACCCTGTTTGCAACTTGTTTTTACACCTAAATATGCACTTCTATGTTTATCCTCAACAAATGTATTTCGCTAAAAAAATAAGCATTGAGATTATACATGAGTTGTTGATGGAGAGAAGAGTGGGTAGCTTATGGTTTTTAAATGGTTCTGAAGCATCTACCCAATCTCCGACTGGGGTGTTTATTACATGCCCTCGAACTGCGTTGTTTTTATTGATCATGAAACTGAAATAAATCACATTATCTGTGAACCAATGACGAAGACATCTTTTCGTTCAGAACTAGAAGAGAGAGAATTCCACTTTCAGTAAACAATACTGCACAGTTAAAATGGTTTGTTTTTAGTTCATTTCGTACCGTTTGTTCATTCTTAAGGAAGGAAATGGAAAGATCATGAAAAACAAATGTCGGCAATTTTACAAAGTTCCAAGCTTATGATATTATGAATTTTGTAGTTGAAAAGCCTGGTTCGAAAACATGCAATACCACAAAATATTCACCTGCACTTTAAGGAGTGGGTGTGTTACACGAGTGATAGTCAACCTCTTAGCGTGAATTGTGGGTGGTATAGGGCGCTGCTGACTAGCTATCCTCCTTAGAGTAGTCAATAGATGAAAACTAGGGAAGGCTGCAAATAGCCTTACCATAGTTTTACAATAAACCCAAAATACAAGTATAATATTAAAACTAGGGAAGGCTGCAAATAGTCTTACCATAGTTTTACAATAAACACAAAATACAAGTATAACACTAAAACTAGGGAAAACTGCAGATAGCCTTACCACAGCTTTGCAATAAACACAAAATACAAGTATAACATAAAACTAGGGAAGACTGCAGATAGCCTTACCAGTTAACCTCAACACAAATGTTCTGTGTTACCAGTTGATTGTTACTAATTTTATCCACATACATTATATTTATTATTAGTTTTCATCCAAACATTGTTTCTTACTATGGTTAACCTCAACACAAATGTTCTGTGTTACCAGTTGATTGTTACTAATTTTATCCACATACATTATATTTATTATTAGTTTTCATCCAAAGCCACATTTATATTGTTTGTTACTAATTCTCGTGCACACCAAAGTTCTTTATTACTAGATTTTCTACGCATAAATTCTGTTTGATACTTTCTTCACCTCAACACATTTGTCTTATTAAATAATTAGTTTTCATTGACGCACGTTTTGAGTGTTACTAGTTTTCATCTACACAGATCTCGTTTGTCACTAGTTCTCGTCCACGAATGTGTTGTTTGATACAAGTTTTCATACAATTTGATTTTCTTTCTACTTTTCGTTCACACAGATTTTACTTGTTACTATTTCTTGACCAGGAAGATTGTTTGTCACTTGCTTTCGTCCACGCACATTTTGTTTGTTACTAATTTGCATCCACACATATTCTGTTTGTTATTAGTTTTATTCACACACTCTATTTATTTCACTAGTTTCTGTTACTATTTTCCGTCGATAAAAATTATTCCTTGCTACAAGTTCTCGTCCACAGAAACATTGTCCATAAAATTTTGTTAGCTACTACTTTCATGCATACACATTCTGTTTATTACTAGTTTTCATTTCGTTTGTCACTAGTCTTCATTCCCACAAATAATCTTTGTTATTAGTTTCATCCACTCACGTATTGTTTTTTACTACTTTTCTTCCACACATGTATCGCATGATACTCGTTTTCGTCCATACAAATATAATTTTCTCAAATTTTCGTCCACACATAATAATATTTGCTATTAGTTTCCATAGACACACATTCTGTTTGTCACTAGATGGATGTCCACGCAAATTTTGCTTGTTGTTGTTTTCAACAACGCACATTCTGTTTATTTCTAGTTTTCATACACACAAATATAGTTTGTTACTAGTTTTACTCCGCATAATAAGTTTCATCTACACACGTTCTGTTTGTTACTAGTTTGCGTCGACGCACATTTTGTTTGTTATAGTTTTCAGCCACGCACTGTCTTTTTGTTACTACTTTTAATCAACACAAATGTTTTTTGTTATTAGTTTTCATTCAAACACATTCTGTTTGTCCCTTACTTTAACTACACAAATGATTTTTGTTACTATTTTTCATCCACATACATATTGTTTGTTACTAGTGTTTGTCAGCACACATTTTGATTGGAACAGGTTTTCGTCCACTCAAATATTGTTTCTTACTAGATTTCGTCTAAACATAATTTGTTTGTTACTAGTTCTCGTGTACACATAATTTGTTTGATACTAGTTCTCGTCTACACATAATTTGTTTGATACTAGTTCTCGTCTACCCATAATTTATTTGTTACTAGTTCTCGTCTACACATAATTTATTTGTTACTAGTTCTCGTCTACACATAATTTATTAGTTACTAGTTCTCGTCTACACATAATTTGTTTGTAACTAGTTAATGTCTACACATAATTTGTTTGTTACTAGTTCTCGTCTACACATAATTTGTTTGTAACTAGTTAATGTCTACACATAATTTGTTTGTAACTAGTTAATGTCTACACATAATTTGTTTGTTACTAGTTAATGTTTACACATAATTTGTTTGTAACTAGTTAATGTCTACACATAATCTGTTTGTAACTAGTTAATGTCTACACATAATTTGTTTATAACTAGTTAATGTCTACACACAATTTGTTTGTTACTAGTTAATGTCTACACATAATTTGTTTGTAACTAGTTAATGTCTACACATAATTTGTTTGTAACTAGTTAATGTCTACACATAATTTGTTTGTAACTAGTTAATGTCTACACATAACTTGTTTGTAACTAGTTAATGTCTACACACAATTTGTTTGTAACTAGTTAATGTCTACACACAATTTGTTGTAACTGGTTAATGTATACACATAATTTGTTTGTAACTAGTTAATGTCTACACATAATTTGTTTGTAACTAGTTAATGTCTACACATAATTTGTTTGTAACTAGTTAATGTCTACACATAATTTGTTTGTAACTAGTTAATGTCTACACATAATTTGTTTGTAACTAGTTAATGTCTACACATAATTTGTTTGTAACTAGTTAATGTCTAAACATAATTAGTTTGTAACTAGTTAATGTCTAAACATAATTTGTTTGTAACTAGTTAATGTCTACACATAATTTGTTTGTAACTAGTTAATGTCTACACATAATTTGTTTCTTACTAGTTAATGTCTACACATAATTAGTTTGTAACTAGTTAATGTCTACACATAATTTGTATGTAACTAGTTTGCCTCCTTTCACATATTTTTTACCACCTTTCTTCAATTCACATAGTGTTTGTTGCTAGATTTCATCCATACAAATTGTTTTTATTACCAGTTTGAATCCATATTTATATTGTTTGTTACTTGTTCTCGTCCACGTCAAAGTTGTTTCTTACTAGATTTTCTCCACATACATTCTGTTTGATAATAGTTATCACCTACACACATTTGGCATGTTACTAGTTTTCACTGACACACATTTTCAATGTTACTAATTCTCGTCTACACACGTGTTGTTTCTTATGAGTTTTCGTACCTGTACATTCTGATTTTGTTACCAGATTTCACCTACACAAATTTTACCTGTTTCTAGTTCTCGTCGAGGCACATTTTGTTAGTAACTAGTTTACGTCTTCACACACATTATGTCTGTTACTAATTGCCGTCAATACATTTATTGCTTGCTACAAATTGTCGTCCACTGCAAAATTGTTCGCTTCTTCTTTTTCTTACAAAATTTTGTTAGCTACTAGTTTTTTCCACACACATTATTTTTATTACTAGTTTTCATCCACATTCATTTTGTTAGCTACTAGTTTCCTCAACGCACATTTTGTTTGTTATAGCTTTCATCCATGTACATTATGTGTTTTACTAGTTTCCGCTGAAATAAATATCCTTTGTTACTAGTTTCATCCACACACATCCTGTTTGTTACTAGTTTTCCACCACCCACATATTTTGTGTTACTAAATTTCTTCTACATAAATGGTGTACGCTACCCCTTTTTGTCCACACATGTTGGTTGATAATAGTTTTTTCGAACGCATTTTCCGTTTGATAATACTTTCATCTACACATATTCTCTTTGTTACTAGTTTACATCAACATTCTGTTTGTTACCAGTTTTCACCCACTCACATCTTGATTGTTACTTGCTTTATCCACATACATTATATTTGTTATTAGTTTCATCCAAACACATTATTACTATAAAAACTGGTAAAAACACAATATGTGTGTGGATAAAAACTGGTAAAAACACAATATGTGTGGATAAAATCTAGTAATAAAGAACTTTGGTGTGCACGAGAATTAGTAACAAACAATATAAATGTGGCTAAAAACTGGTAAAACACAATATGTGTGTGGCTAAAAACTGGTAAAAACACAATATGTGTGTGGATAAAAACTGGTAAAAACACAATATGTGTGTGGATAAAAACTGGTAAAAACACAATA
>NW_013666715.1:45028-46390 GCF_000517525.1 Limulus polyphemus | reverse complement strand
TATAACAATAAAACTAGGGAAGGCTGCAAATAGCCTTACCATAGTTTTACAATAAACACAAAATACAAGTATAACACTAAAATTAGGGAAGGCTGTAGATAGCTTTACTGCAGCTTTGCAATAAACACAAATGTAACAATAGAATTGGGGAAAGCTGCAAATAGTCTTAACACAGTTTTTTCAGTAAGTGTATATAAGTGTAACACGAAATATTTTTCTGAATTATTTGCTTTTTTTAAGTCTTTGCTTGAAAACTACAGAAGTACAGGATATAGCTTGGGAAAAGGGAAGTTGGGGCGGTGCCCTTCCCGGAAATCGCCTATTTAATTTTTATATTCTTTATCGCTGTCAGGAAATACTTTTTAACTCTGCAGATCGAAAAACTGACAACTTGCGAGTCCTTCTACTATTGTCTTCTCTGCTTCATTCCTATCCAGAAACTGAGGGAAAACAACAGTACCGTAGTATATTATAGTCATCATTGTCGGTGTACTTCGGTCATCATTAGAACAAAAATGGCGGGATCGTGAATGTTTTGTAATATACACCCAAGCCTCTGCTAAATCAAGTTAGATACCTTCTTCTCGTCAGATGTGGCGGGGGACGGGAAGGAGGGACCTAGTAGGATTTCCTTTCATCTAGCACACAGTCTCGTATACTATTATAGTTCTACGGAAGTCCTTCATGTGAACCCAGGAATAGTGTGGGAGCGTGCTTCTGATTGGTTGAAATTGCTGTGACGGTAACTGTTTGTACGTAGTTTACTGTAAGGTTGCAAATTGTGCAGTTACTGTTTGTTATTGTTAACAAATATTTACTAGGCACACGTATATTATTTGAGAAACATGTTTTGTTTCACTAGATTTCCTACCAGTTTGTACTATACGCATGCGTGAAGAATATTAACAGCGTGACCTAGTTGTTAGCGTGTCGGGCTGTATATATGAAGGTTCCTTTAATCGCATCCCCTCGTCGTAAAAAAATATAATATTCTTGCTTTGCACTTTGGGGCCGTGGGTGCGTCATAAGAGTAACGCTCCAATCCCAATATTCGATTACAATGACTCAAGATCAGGTGACAGGTATTGTCGACTAGCTACTTTCCATTTAGTCTATCAGTTCAAAGTTTTTGCTATACTAAATCTGAATTTCTAAACGTTCTCCTAACAGAAAAAGTTTGGTTGTTGTCTAAGACTCATAACGTAGGTAAATTGATATGTAGAATTATATGCAGACTTTTATTTCGTTAAAATACTTTTATTTGCGAGCTTTTGGTCTTCTTACCGGAGCCGGAAGGGGACCAAAAGCTCGCAAATAAAAGTATTTTAACGAAGGGAGAAGTCCGTGTATAATTCTACAGAG
>NW_013666715.1:41015-44438 GCF_000517525.1 Limulus polyphemus | reverse complement strand
AATTAGTAACAGGGTCGTAGTCAGCTTTGATCGATAACAGAAAGCAGTTAGAAACAGGGTGAACTCAGGTTTGATCAATAACAGAAATCAATTAGTAACAGGGACGTAGTCAGCTTTGATTGATAACAAAAGCAATTAGTAACAGGGTCGTAGTCAGCTTTGATCGATAACAGAAAGCAGTTAGAAACAGGGTGAACTCAGGTTTGATCAATAACAGAAATCAATTAGTAACAGGGACGTAGTCAGCTTTGATTGATAACAAAAGCAATTAGTAACAGGGTCGTAGTCAGCTTTGATCGATAACAGAAAGCAGTTAGAAACAGGGTGAACTCAGGTTTGATCAATAACAGAAAGCAATTAGTAACAGGGACGTAGTCAGCTTTGATCGATAACAGAAAGCAGTTAGAACAGGGTGAACTCAGGTTTGATCAATAACAGAAAGCAATTAGTAACAGGGACGTAGTCAGCTTTGATCGATAACAGAAAGCAATCAGTAACAGGGACGTAGTCAGCTTTGATCGATAACAGAAAGCAATCAGTAACAGGGACGTAGTCTGTTTTGATTGATGACAGAAAGCAATTAGTAACAGAGGCGTAGTCAGTTTCAGCTTTAAACAAAAAGCAATTTGCAAGAGGAACGTAGTGAGCATGGTTTCAGGTTCCTGTATGGATCTTTTTTTAATTTTTGTTTTCTATTGCAAAGATACCAAGTTAGTGAAAAATGGAACGAAAGTCTAGTTTTCTTCACGATATATTCTTATACATCCTTTAGTTATGTCATAATGTTCGTTGTCAAATAAGATTTTGTCTAAGTTATGTATAAATAGTGCACCTTTGATGTCAGATCAACATGTCGGACTCTATTACTACAAAGATGCGAAATTGTCCCACATTGTAGCTCTTAATGTGAACAAATCAGTTTGTTACAGACCTGTGTATTACTTACATAAAAAATGTATTACTCTAAATTAAATTTTCCAATATGAATTGATTATAGTTACTTAGTTGGTTTTTTTTTTTAAATTAGATCACAAAGCAATCACGTGTCAATGTACATTTCGTTAACAGGTACTTGATTATTACACGTGTTTATCAGGCCTACATCCAATTATAACAGATAAAATTATGCTAATGGCACACAGCTTAAAGATGCAAGGCTTTTCTTTATATTATTGCCTGCTAACCTCATACAGAAATGTTTTTAGCAATGTTCTGCACCGTTTATATCAGTTGTGATTGGACAATATTTTTAATATAAATACTATTATTGTAGGCAATGTTTTCGATTCAGACGCTTGTACTAAAGGCAATCATTTGTATGGCATAACTTATTTGCATAGGGTAATAATATCTGTAAACATCCTTGAATTAGCACTATCCGAGTTAATAGTGTCTGCATTGTTTTTTAGCAAGAAGTTTGACTGAAATGTTCACCAAAGTTTTAGAACAGTTTGAGCAGTACATAACCCGAGTTACACAATAATAGTTGAGAATTTATTTTGTGTGTTATTAACTTGCATAGAATCTGAAGTCATGATATATTACATGATATATTATTTAATTGAGCTTGTTAGCTCTGTAGTTAGCTTACCGCTGTGATTTTTGAATTTGTACTTCAACAAAGAAATAAAACACGAAAGAATTAGCAAGTAAGTGAACTTAGGCTTATAAGTAAACATTAATCCAGCTAACTTGTAGTTGAAGAAATAAAACGTTTTCGTTTTCATTGAGTGCACTGGATTTTACAATTTCATTTTTACCGAAAAATCTAAAAGAACACTCCCAAAAAAGAAACCATAACAACAGTAGCACAGAGCAGTTAGTACAGAGTTGAAAATTAAAACGTTATTTTATATAGAAGTATAGCAGCAGTAGATTTATATACGCCTCTCTAACCTAACAAAGTAGTGAAACAGGTAACAGGACTTGACACAGTTTTAAAATCCAAAATGGCCACTCACGATGCAAATACTTTTCCAAAAACAAAGGTTTATAAACTGTACTATGCAACAAACATTACACTTATTAGAAATTATTTCTTTCTCCCAAATGGTCTGAAAATATATCTAAAAGCATTAAGGTTTTATAAGCTCCTGGGAAACAACCCTTTTGTCCTCAACCACTTCAGCCTGTGGCACCGTAATTTGTAGAACGCTCTATTATCAGATATTCGCCAATATTTATAAAAGAAATAAAAAAGAACCAAATAAATACGAAAAATGTCTAGCTACATTTTTTTGAGCAGTTAGACTCAGAATATGATAATATAAGCTATTAATCATAAAAACGGTTGCTACAACCTCGCCGTAAGTATCTATACTTTTCACTGCAGCTGCTTTACATTCGAGATGTTGTGAGAGGAATGATTCTAGGCGCTTACTACAGTGGCTAGCAGTTATTTTCAAGATTAAGGTAATATCAAATGTGCATTAGTTTTCGAAACATTGTCTCTATGTATAATAAGGCACAATTTTGGCTTCAGCTTTACGCCACAACAGTGAATAAATTATCCCCCCCCCCGTATCCCCTTATGAACAGTATACCAGATGTCGTTACAGGCTATAGAAACCAACATTATACAATTAAAACGTATAGTTAGGGTTGAAATGAGGTAAGAGAAAAGTTGCTGAAAAGCCCCGTCTGTATTACCTGTTCACGTTCGTTCAACCAGTAGATTCCGGTTCCGGCTTCTGGTATCAGTTGAATGACGTTTCACAAAGACAATTTCTTCACTGATGAGCTCAAAATTGATAGAGTATTCTTGGTAAGGGAGTATATATTTGTGGCAGAGAACTGTGAGTTTTTTTTTTTTTCGTTGAGTAATTTTTACACGTCTCTTTTTTTCTTGAGTGATTATATTTTCATAGACACCTCGCGCTGATATTAAATTTTCATGTCTCACGCAATCTGCTGTGTTTACAGAACATGCAAGAGATCATATTCAACTATAACAGGAAAGAGCTGGCCAATCGTTTGACCCATTGTAATTCGTTGGTAAATCAAAGCGATGGCCACTGTCAAACTGACTTTGTTACAGTGGAAAGAAAGAATGATAACACAGATGGCTCGTGGCTCGGTGGTAAGATTGAGGCTTTATGATAGCAAAACCAGTATTCTATCCATGCGGTGGTCAGAGTACAGATAATCCATTGTTCAGCTTTGCACTTAAACAGAAAAGAACGGAAAAAATACACAATGATTAGCCTAGAATCCGAATGGTGTTTCTTGTCACATGAAGAAGAAAATACGAGCAATAATATTATGGGAAATCACTAACTATAAAAGGCTTATTTCCTTTGTCACTCTGTCGAGAATGCATTCACACTTCTTTTTTGGTAACTAGCTGAGTTACCCGGCGTTACACGGTGAAAATTTAGGTTTGAAATGTATAGATCAGTATTTTTTTAGCAAATTATTCAGTAA
>NW_013666715.1:39099-40090 GCF_000517525.1 Limulus polyphemus | reverse complement strand
CAACAATATACATCGTTGCTCAGCAACAACACTATCACCTGATTATGTTGAATGGTCAATATTCATATTGATTTGTTAGAAAGGTTTGTTTTTTATTCTTTATTTTTTAATAACTTTGGTAATATAATAGCAAAATAGTTTAATTCAGAAGTTTATGACATTGAGATGTAGCCAAAAACAAAATATAATTTACCAAGTAGTGTTTTAGCTAAGCCTTACATTACGTTTATACATATTAGGCTAATACTTAAATTAAGACTACAAATAGGCCTACTATTACTAACGTTATTATCAGTGGTTAATAAACGTTAATTAATAAATATTATTTTGGTATTTTAACACATGTATTACCTACTTGGCCTTAAAGCATAAATAAAAATATACGTTTATTACTACCAAATATCTTTTTATCCTTTGTACAGTCTAAATTGTTGAAAATTTGTGTCGGAATATCCGCACTGTTTTCTACTTCCTGACCTAGAATACGGTGAAAAGGCTCATGAGTGTCATTTAAGTCTCTTTCAGAGTGCACACGTACTTTTCTTCGCGATAATATTTGAATTTCTGCGTAGTTTTCCCTAAAAATGTGTGGAATAAAAAATTAATTCGAGACTAATGAAATAAGTGAAGAGTAGGTGTATTTTGGAGGTATTGAGAAATTCGTTTTAGTTAAATTTTATAATTTTCGGTTATCACTCGACAATGGTTTCCCGTTATTTTTACGAGCTTTTATACTAGTACAAAGTAAAAAATTAAAGAATAATGTTGCTTACAATGAAGGTAATGATATTCTGGAAAATACAAAGATGAAAACAACCAAAAAGAACATTGTTACGTTTCTGCTTGTTTGTTAATTTCTTTCCGAGGAACTTCAGCGATACAAGTCCCTTCTTGATTAAAACTAGTGTATTCTTTCTCGATACAAACTTTTTGTAATACACAGAATTTCCACAGTCACTTTAAACTTAACAACCTATATAACACACGCTAT
>NW_013666715.1:31951-38099 GCF_000517525.1 Limulus polyphemus | reverse complement strand
GCTTGAGGACATCGTGCTGCACAGTTGGGTAGGCCTTGTGTGCCATACTTTCCAAATCCTGTGCCAGCTCTCATCCTAAACCTAGCCCTGTAGACCTCAGACTGATTTTGAGGTCCATACCTGAGTTCTAGAGCAGCTACCAGTGCTCTGTAGTCGTGCCTGTCCTCTTCTCACAACTGTCCAAGTATTTCCAGTGGTTGACCCTTCAGGCTCGTTGCCAGGTACACTGTTTTCTGCTCCTCTGTCCATCCATTTATTTCTGTCAGAAGCTCAAATTGTGCTCTATATGCTTCCCTTGATGGCTTCTTTCGTACTAGATCACCCCCATTGCTGACACTCATGTCTGGAATGTGACTTCTGGCAGGAGTGAAGATGTCTGCATTAGGGTTTAGCTGCAGGGTCTGGAAGGGGCTTCCTTTTGTCTAGGGCTGATTAGGTCCATGGTTAATATATCCTCCCTGTGTAAAAGACAGTAAATCGTCCTTTAATGTATTTAATTCACTTTCAAATTTACTAATGTTTTCCATTTATACTTCTTGGCAATGTTGCTGACTTTCCTGTAGTTGCTGCTGACTTTCCCACAACTGTTATAGACTGTCTTCCTGTTTCCTTTCTTGTTCCAGTTGCCACTGCTCTGGTCTCTCTTCGTGTTTCTTTTCTTTCTCCTCCAATCACTGTTGTAATCTTTCTTCTTGTTTATTTTCCCGTTCTTCTTGTTTCTTTTCTTTTTCTTTCAACAACTGCTGTAATTTTTCTTCTTGTTTCTTTTACCTCTAACAACTGCTGTAATATCTCTTATTGTTTCTTTTCTTTCTCCTCCAACCACTGCTGTAGTCTCTTTTGTTGTTTATTTTCTCGTTCTTCTTGTTTCTTTTGCTGTTCTTGTATTGCTGCCATCAAATCTGCTGAGTCGTAGTTTGATTTGCTACTTCTCGTTTCCATCTTTTTTTTCCGTCCCACTCTCTTTGTTAGGTATCTGCTCATTTGTTAATTTCCAGTATAATTTCTTTCCGAGGAACTTCAGCGATACAAGTCCTTTCATGAGTAAAACTAGTTTATTCATTCTCAATACAAACTTTTTGTAATACACAGAATTTCCACAGTCACTTTCAACTTAACAACCTTTATAACACACGTTACAAATCACAGTGATTCACACACTTTACTTACGGTGCCTACTGTTCGGTTGACTCAATTATCTATCTCTTCACTCTATCTATCTCTGCAATTGCGCTGGTTTTTCTCGCCAGGCTTATATACTAAAATGGGCGTCTAGCAAACACTCGGACATTCGCGAGGTTCCCCGATAATTCTAGAAACTCCAGCGGCATGCTCCCAGCGTCACGCGACTTCCGTTGTCGTAGCAATATCTTTCAACCATTATAATGATATTCTGAGAAAACAAACATTAAAACGATGAAAAAATGGTGTATGTACCCACTGCAATGATATTTTGGGATGTTTGTATACTAACCCGAAAGTAAAATTAAACATAATTGATTATACTAAAGAGCTTGTGTGAAATTTCAATTAACCTAAATAAGGCGCTCGTGCTGGAAGATTTTTTTCATTTAGCAGTATTTAACATCGAGTGTTAATGAAGTCTAGCACAAAATATTTTAAAATCATTTTGATAATGAGGATTATGACCAACCGATTATTCAATATATATTTGTGTGTTAATATTCTCATAAGTAACGATACTTGTATACTCTAAGTCCCATCAGAACTATATAGATTGGTCAACAATTTACATTTGAACCAGTAAGAGCAACAAATAAACAACGGGAACCTATACGTGGGCTGTAATGGCCAAGTTTCGTAAATTTTAAAAACTTTTTAATAAATAACAAAAATTAGTAAAAGAGTTAATTAAAGAACAAGAAAGCAAAGACTTTGATAATTTTTCAAAGATTTAGATAATAAGAAACACCCAGCCAATGTTCGGAAAAAAATGTACGTATATCGACTTCAAGTTAACTCGCTGGATATCAAGGAGACTTTGAACTAGGAAGACGATTTTAGGCTATTTGTAAGAAAGTGAAATTTCTGTTTATGAAACTTTGTTTGTAATAATTAATCATAATAGTTGTTATTGTAAATTGTACGGTTGTATATATATATATATAAACGTATTTGGGTCAAAAACAAAAATGGTGTGAATCAATCTTGTTGGCAAATAACGTAAATTAAATAAAATATCGGCATACTTCTAAATACTAAATCCAGGGTATCGTTCAACTATTAAAAGTTACATTATTTAACGCGGCTTTGGATTATTTCAAATTCTCAATACGTAACAAGACTAATTAATAGCACACGGTTATAGCAGGTTCCTAGCCAACTTTTTAAGCTCTCTCTCTCTCTCTCTTTTGGCGCATCGCCTTGCCTGCTTTTATAGGCACGGGAAAGGTTTTTCTCGAAAATTCCGACAACAATTCTGAGATATATTTAACCGGTTACGGAAGTGGATATATTGTCGATTCTTTCGTTCACTAATATTTTACAACCTTGGAGAATTGGTGGGAGTTTCGCAATACGTAACTAACACTCTAAGCTAGATACCTTTTTAAATATAAACTCAATCCAAACAAACGTTGTCATTAAAATAAATATATAACAAATTCGTTACACGCAATACGTATCTAACACTATAAGTTACGCATATTTTTAAATACAAAATTAATCTAAATAATGTTCATATTAAAAATAAATACATGACAACAAATTCGTTACAGGTAATAATTAATTAAAAGTAATAATAATCTTCGAAAGTTGGAGATTCTCCATGCTTGACAATTGCCCTACTTTTCAATATTGGGACATAGTATTGAGAGTAGAGATATTCATACTTATCTTTGTCAGGTCACATCGGTAACAAAACTTCGAACTCTACATGGAGGTATTAGAATCACTGATGTTTCTTTTCTTCGCTCTGGACCACAACAATTACAGCATATAGGTTAGTGTCCATCTTCGAGATATGAAAGCTCTGCCACCGGGAATCTGGAATGAATTTCAGAAGTACTGGGTTGTCTTGAAGAGCAGTCACAGGTCTTAAGCTATCCCAATTGACCAATGCATGAACAATAAAATGAGAACGTGAAAGGCAAAGGAGGTGCGATCGGCCTAACAGAAAATCCAGATGCCTTCAGGAATTGGATGATTACTGGTCTAGAAGAAGCACGACTGTTAACTGTATTTGAGAATGAATACCTCTCCTCTGAAAACCAAGACATAAACTATCACTATCATGAAGAGGGAATCTCTGTACAAAAGTTCTTCCAATATCAAGCAAACAGCCTAATTGACACAATAAATGGATATGGTAATCCGTTTTATGAGGATTGTAATGAACTCTTAATTCTCAATACCAGAGAATGCGCTGATTAACAAGTGATGTCCACTGATCACAGATTTGAATATCTCGAATACAAGAAATTCAACAAAGTCGTTCTTCTACATAGAACTAGATCGATCCATGACCCAATCAAGAAAAACAATCTAGTTTTGTTCAAGACACCTAAACCAAAACCCACATCCAGATAGAATCAATTTGCAGTCATTCTGAATAAGGCAAGCTTATTTGGTCGACTGTACATTGCCAATCATCACCGAGATAATGATTTAGATGTGTTATTCTCTCTTGAGAACCAACTGTATTCCCTTAGTATATCTGACTATTGTAAACTATCGTAAAATCTAATCAAATGCTTTGACACATCTAGGAAGAGTGAATTTCCTGAAATGTTTGATTGCAAAGTATTTGATGATGGAGCATTAGTACACATCCTTCCAATGACAATGGCATCAAATTTCAAAGAGAATGCTAAAAATTTGTATCTGGCATTCCTCAAATGTGAACTAAGTCGTGACACTAAAAAGAGCGATGTTCCAGAAAATAACAAAGCATCAACAAAGGATAAGAGAGGCAGTGATGTTCGACTCAAATTCAGTCCTCAAACAAAAATGCCATCCAAATGTAAGGATTTCCTCCTTGATACTAGTAATAACGAGGAAATGTTTGCGTATCTGACTGAGATGGTAGCAAATAGAGAATAACCATATGATTTCCATCACCAAAGGGAAAACTGTCACTGCATGCGGTACTGGCCAGACAATGCCAGACTGTACACACGAGGAAGCGGACATTCGAATCCTCGTTCATGCTCTACAAATGGGAGCCAAGAAAATATTAGTGAGGACTGTGGACACTGATGTTTTCATAATCCTGATTGGTCAGTTCCCGGAGCTACAGCAGCTTTGCATAGACATTGATCTATGAGTGGGATTTGGTGTTGGCAAATACTTTTGCCATTACAATATCAACTCCATAGTTGCCAGAATTGGGGACAGAACATTATAAGCACTTCACTGGGTGTGATACTACTTCCTCATTTTTCCGAAAGGGTAAGCGAAACGCATGGCAAGCATGGAAGAGTTATCCTCCAGTCATAGAAGCCTCCCTCTTCATCCGAGACAATCCATGCATATTCTGATCATTGCAAGTTTCTGAAACGTTTTACCATCGTCATGTATGACAAAACAAGTATAAATGAAAAGGTGAATGGTGCTTGAAAGGAATTATTCTCAAAGAAAAAGCCTTGAAAACCTTCCCTCAACGCAGGTACGCATACATGTTTCCCAATTTTTTTTTGCTTTATTATCATTCTACGACTGATTGAATGCTGACAGCTATCATTGTGTTTATTTTTATGTCATTTTACTCATTAATTAATTGGATTCTCAACAGAATACGTTGCTGCTACACACCAAGGCGGGGTTTGGACAATCAAGCTCAGCCGTACTTTCCCGTGTCAGAGGTTTGGAGTCCATCCAGGATGACGGTACCAGAGGCCACAAAGGCTTGTACAGAGCTGCTCAAGTGTTGTTGCAAGTCTGAACGTAGCTGTCGAAACAATAAACGTGCTAAACTTGGTTTATTATGTAAAGATCTCTGTAGCTGTATATGTGAAAAATAGAAGTATCACAAACTGATTCTATTTCAAAGTTACTTAATTTTCTGAGAAGTGACGAGTGGTCTATATTTCCTCTTCTTGCACCACAAAAATATGTAAATCAACCATTTTGTGTACCCTGTGCTGGTACTTTTTATGTATTATGATCATAATAAATTTTCTTTGCATTTATTCATAAAAATAATGGTAGCATTAAATTCCTCATCCCTGAAAATGTACGAAACGAGGTATTACACTAGCTTATATCTTAATTATTAAGAGAAATATGACAAAGTAGATTTTGAAAAATCCATGGCGGTTATCTTGGATTTTAGAAGATTTCATGCTCCTAATGTGGCCCAATTTTTTGGAACATGAGATTTTTTTATCAGTATACCAAGAAATATCTATGAAGAATATGAGCACTTTTGTCACTCGTATAACGATTTTTTTGCTAAGCCACCTCACTAATATAAGCCACACAATAATTATAATTTTTTGAAGTATATATAATATCTTTAACAGATTATGCTGGGATGTCCTGATCTAATATAAACATAAATAATTATTCAAATTATTCAGAATAATGTATTTAGGTTAACGCCCAGGTCACCCATTAATACACCTGTTGTATTTTTATATTAACAATTTTCTATGATCACATTACATGAAAGACTTAAAAGTATTACTTTAAAAATATTACAAAAAAAGAAAATTTTGTTTTTATTGAAAGAAATAAAAAAAATTAAAATAATTAACAAATACAATTCTCCCTTAGGTTTATATTGTTATTGAAATGTTTTAATTAAAGTTTTTATAAGTTTATGCATATATTGACTTTTTTTATAATTTTTAAACATATGTATATTAATATGTTTGATTTTATGCAATTTTATTCTATGAAAGTTTATTTAAATTTTAAAATCTTAAATGTTATTTTATTTTTAGGTCACATATAACAAATTAATTAATTATGAAATAATAAACATTATATTTGTAATAATAAGTAATTTCAATAGAATGGAAACACGTGGTTTTCGAGTATTTTGTTTGTTGGAAGTTAAGCACAAAGCCCACCGCGGGTATCGAAACCAGGTTTCTAGCGTTGTAAATTCGCAGACATGCCACTGTGCCACTGGGGGGGGGGGGTTTTGGAGTGGCATGGTTTGAATTACAAAAAATAAAAAAAA
>NW_013666715.1:14822-31891 GCF_000517525.1 Limulus polyphemus | reverse complement strand
AAAAAATAAAATAAAATGGAACAAAGTAGATTTATAGGTGGAGGAGGCAATTCGCTTAATCCACCTTGAGTGGAAGAAGTCAGAACCACCATGACAGTCAGTCTATATCAAACTTTGCCATAACAGCTCAAAGTTTCTTAATTTCATAATAATTTTTGATATATGTTATTGTATTCATTTATTTCACCTACAATTATGAAATTCTGAATACAAATTCTTTCTACTTATAGGCTGTTCATTTTAAGCGTTCTACAAAAGACGTTTCTAATGAAATGACTAATATATAACGGATATTTTAAAATATAACCACAGCTTACTACAGAAATTACAAAACTATGCTGAAAGCTTTAATCTGTAGTAACTATTGCAGCGTTTCCAAAGTTTGGTGTATTTCCTGTGTCTGAAGTAACTATGGTGATGTTTCGAGAATTTCTTCGAGAAAGTAAAGTTTGGTTTGTTTTGAATTTTGCAAATAGCTACACGAGGGCTGTCTGCGCTAGCTGCTCCTAATTTGAGCAGTAAAAGACTAGAGAGTAGGCAGCTAGTCATCACCACCCACCGCCAACTCTTGGGATACTCTTTTACAAACGAATAGTGGGATTGCCCGTCACATTATAACGCCCCCACGGCTGAATGGGCGAGCATATTTGTCAGGACGGGGATTCGAACCCGTAACCCTCAGACTGTGAGTCGAGCGCCGTAACCACCTGGCAAAACAGAAATGAAATTGTGTATATCAAACATGCAATAAATATTCATTTTAACACCTGAAATATGCAGAGATTTGTACAGAATTAGAAGTTATATCAGTGGTTTAAATGATGATTAATAAATTTTCAAACATGCGGTTAAGAAAAGATATCACAAATCAAGTTGAAAATCTGTACCTAGAGTAAACGCGTGGCTGTTTAGGTGAGTGTCTGTACTCTATTTTTTTATCTTGTCGAACTGGCTAGCTGTTAGGGCACGTGTCTTATACCGAACTTAATTATCTACAGAATGTAAGAAACATGGCAAACGATTTAGCTTTAGTTTTAATTAAAGCGCAGCGACATTAATTGAATAGTTTATATGATAAGCTTCCTTCATTCTGTTTATACTCGCGCCATTATTACTGAGTCAGTCTACGTAAATCAGTCAGTCAAGGAAATTAGTTCCTGCTGAGCTCCGTGCTATAGAGACATTGGATCTCATTTCAGTTTTACTAGAACCATGGAAACTGCCGCGAATTAAAACAGCCATAGGATAGGCACTAGAGTTTCTTTCAACGTATGCGTTACCTTTTCTACTCATGGAAGGTGTCCCAGTAAGTCACTTAGTCAATGAGTATACCTGCATTATGATTAAGTATGAACTAAGTATATTTAAAACACTTATTTTCTACCAATAAGTCACAATTGAAGGAACCATGGAAACTGCCGCGAATTAAAACAGCCATAGGATAGGCACTAGAGTTTCTTTCAACGTATGCGTTACCTTTTCTACTCATGGAAGGTGTCCCAGTAAGTCACTTAGTCAATGAGTATACCTGCATTATGATTAAGTATGAACTAAGTATATTTAAAACACTTATTTTCTACCAATAAGTCACAATTGAAGGAACCATGAAACCCGAGAATTCCAATTGCCCTCATATTTAGGGGTTTCTTCAATTTTTGAGTACATTTTTCTTAAAGGCTGTGAATTATTATCTACTGGCGTATATACGGATTCGAAACTAAGAAGAAATTTAATTGGTGATGTTTGATTTGTCAGTCTTCTCTGGAATAAATGTGGTTGGTGATGTTTTTCTGCCTTCTGTACAAGAAATGTGATTGGTGATGTTTGTCTTCCTTCTTTTGAAGAAATATCATTTGTGATGATTAGTTTGTCTTTCTTCTGAAGAAGAAATGTGATTGGATGTTTCCTTTGTCTTCTCTGGAAGAAACATGATTGGTGATGTTTGTCTTCTTCGTAACACTTGTCATGGTAATATTTGTTTTGCCTTATTTGTACTCTCTGCTACCAGTGGCACAGCGGTATGTTTACGGACTACAGCGCTAGAGACCGGATTTCGATACCACCCGTGGTGGGCAGACCACAGATAGCCCATTGTGTAGCTTTGTGCTTAATTTCAAACAAACAAAAATCGTACTCTCTCTCTGTCTTACTCTATGAAAATGCGATTGGTGATGATTGTCTTTTTCGGGTACTTAATTCTTATATTTTTTATATAAAACGGATAAACTGTGTATGAAGTATGGATAATCCGAATGTAAATTTCATCAGAAACAAAAATATAAACTGAATAGTTTAAACTGTAAGTATTCAAAATTTACTTTTGTTCCACTCTCAACTCGTCCCCTTAATGATAGCATAAATCTCGAGATTAAATCTTCTTGATCATGAAGTTAGCTACAGTCGGTAGTTAGTTCGCCAATCTGAAGTTTTTAGTAAACTGTATGTTATTTTTTAAATATTAAAAACAAAAGTATTACAGCTGAATATTTTGGTATATTCTAGTATATATATATAAAACGATAGAGGAGATAATGACAAAATAAAGTTTCATCAAATCACAATTTATTTCTGGTTCTCCTGGATGTATACTTCAATGACGATTCTATATACATTTTGTAAGCAACTTGAAGTTAAAACTCCATGAACTATGAAAATAATATATATGTCTTCCCAATGTACGTACATTTACAACAATAAAAGGTTAAAATATCTTTCAAACACATATTAGAGCTTCTTTGTTTCATGTGTAAAGAAAGTAAATATTTTATTTAAACCAATGTGTTTTTACGCTTGAAAGTTCTCTAATTGAAATTTTCAAAAATATTTAGTTTATTATACAAACGAAATATAGTTTTTAACACAGTATTTAAATTTTAAAGGAACCCAGAAGAAATACAGGACAAGAAAAAACGCCACTTATCTTCGGAAATGTGGCTGACAGGGTTGTCTAAAAATTCTTGACAGAACAGGGGAAGCTATTCAAAACATACATTGAACAACAGGTATTCCTATATCAACATGCACAAAGTGTCGGTTTTCGTTCAATGTCAAATCAACAAATCTTCCCGGAAGAGGAAGTACGACTGCTGACCATCCGGATGTTTTCTGTCTCTCTTTTTTGTGCATTCAGTCTCCAATAATGAGTCTTTTATTGGTATTATTTCCTTTACATACAGAAGAGAGCACAAATGTAAATCGCAAGGTGGTTCTGGAGTAATTTCCGGACCATCAGATGATACCGTTGTTTGTCAGGTCATTTACTAGTATGCTGAATTATAGACAAACAGAGTCACAAACTAGTGAAAATAGACATTTCAGGATCAGACAAAATAAAGAATAAATCACATTTAACTGGACAAAAGAAATTACTTCGGATATTGAAATATTTCAGAATCTCGGACAAGGACATATTGAATCAGTTTGGTCAGTCACTTTTCAGGAGTACAATTCCAGCTGAATTGCCAAATAGCAGATGCATACGATTAGACTATAAAAAATGTGTTAAAAATACAACCTGGGTCCTGTGAAATAAAAGTCTGGTGTTTAAATAGTCAAGCAGAAGTTCGATTTAAAAACAACACAATCATTGTTAACAAAACAGAACACATGTGTTGAGAGATGCATAATATTTATGTTGACTTTTATACGATCTACATACACAGAAATGCATCTAATTAAACACAATTTTGGGTTGAAAACCGCATATAATTTATGTTGTAACACAGAAAAAAAAAAACTCGTGTGTTTATATCGCTACAACAATCGTGCTATAGTTCACACAACTTTGTGCTTGGGAAACACAATATGTGTTGTTGTAAAGTAATAAATTATTTTGTGTTAATTTACAAGACAATGTTTTATACTGTGAAAATTAGTTGTCCACTAGCAGGACACATTGATCACCTCAGTCATTCAATAGCAAACATATGACGAATCTCTATACCAGTAGCTAAAACGTTGAATATCCTGTGAATTTTAAATGAAATCATTCGTTTGGTGTTTGTGAATTCTTTGAAAACACTTTCAGCTTCATTTCCTTAGCAACAGACAAGCTGTAAATATTTAAGGTTGGTAACAAAAAGTAGCTACGCACTTGTAAAAATGCCCATTTCTTTCAAAAATGCAACATGTGTGAATATGTTTTGAAATCAATTGAGATGTTTCATTTGGTCGTTGTTTGGTCATGTGACCTGGGAGGATCAGGTCCATCTGGACCGCTACCTCCTTCCTTGACTATTGATTTGGTTCTTGGGTGGGTGTTAGATGAAGTCCATATTAATTCTTCAGTAGAATACGGTCCGGTAGCTAGGAAAACCCCTTCTTTCATCACGCATTCACTGCATGCGCGTAGCAATAGTTCATTCGCACACGCAAGTGACCCTTTTCAGGCCATGTCCATGAATGTATAATGTCGAGTTTTCTGATATAAACATATATTTTCTTTTGTTCATTGTCAATATAAATTTTTGTTCACATAAACAGTTCTATAAATATCAATTGAAACCATACTCGTATAGCACTAATCCTATTTTCACATAAATTTACCCTTTAAAAATAAAATTAACACTATATCTAGCTACCAGTTTGCCCAGTTGTAGGTGGCCACAGATTACATAAGGAGTTTACTAGATTTAGTTGTGAGAGGTACTTAGATCTATTATCATTATGTGATAAAGTTTTTCAGCATTTTTGCGAAAGTAATCTATTGATCTATTTTGAAGTCTGCCTGACAACGTGGGGATGTTTGCGTAATTATGTAAGAATGGTGTGTATCTAGAAACTCTGTATGGTTAATGATTATTGAATTGTAATTTGATTACATTGAACCATGCTAGGCAGGCGTACTCTGCCTCTGGGCGTATGTAGGTTTTATTTTGAGGATGTTTTCTGTTATTGTCAGTCAGACATCTTGCTTAATTCGCTCTTTGTCAGATTTTATTTCTAATTTCATTTATGTGTTTAGTCCAATTTAGTTTAGAATCGTAGGTTAAACCCAGGAATTTGGCTGATGTGGCTATCTGGAGAAGAGTTCCGTAAAGGTATAATTTTCGGGGCTGTTTGTTCTTCTTTTTTGATTTTGTGAATAACATGATTTGTGTTTTAGGGGCGTTTATCTTGATTCTCCATTTGTTACATTAGTTTTCTATTTCACTTAACCGTGGTTGTCGATTTGTTGCTACTATAGTTGGGGTGTAGGAGTTCTTCTAGAATCCAGATAGCCACATTATCTGAAAAATGGGATGAGAAGCAGAAATTTGGATCTGACAGTGGCATTTCACTTACATACATGATGAATAAATAGAATAACGCTAACTACCCCCTCCTTGCGGGACACCTGCCTCCGGGGTAAAATACTCCGAGAAGGTGCCCGACACATTAATTCTAGCTTCCCTGTTGTCTAGAAAGCTGGAGAGCCAGCGAATAATACCTTGCGATAGTTTCATTTGAGACAATCGATATTTTAGTCCGTTGTGCCATACAGTGTCGAATGCTTTCTATACACGAGAAAGCAAGCGATTCATTTCGGTTAAAACTGTCTACTGTTGTTTCTATAAGTCTTACTAGATGGTCTGTTGTTTATCTTGTTTTCTAAATCCATTTTGTATTTCCGGTAATTTTGATGTCAGTTCAAGATATGCCAAAAGTCTTGAACTAATGATTTTTTCCAGGAGTTTTCCAATACAGTTGGTCAGGTTGATTGGTCTGTAGCTTTTTAGTTTACTTGATGGCTTTCCTTCTTTCAGAAATATTAAAACGTCTGCTAGCTTCCATACAGTCGGGATTGAGAATTCCTTAATTTAGAGGAGATTGAATAAATTCGGAAAGATACCACGCCCTCTACTGTTTAATACATCATGCGAGGCAGCTGGAATTTAATGTGAATATTGATTATTTGTGTTTCACTTATCGCCAGTGGCGCCCAGATTGTCAGTGCAATTAAATTGGCCAGAAAATACTAACTTTGTGATCAGTGGGAGAAGAGGAAAAGTTAGGGGGCACTAAATATTGCTTGTATAGAGATGAATGTGATTTAAAAGAAATATAGCACATTTTTTTCTACTTCTGTAGTAATCTCTTGTTTATATTTACCAGCAGATTTTTTCTTTGTCTTGTATTTCATACGACTTTGTTTTTGAAAAAAATATATATTATATAATTAACAATAACGTTAAATCAGTAATTCGTTGGATTTTTATTGACATAAAACTTCATTTTACTAATAATACGTAAATTATTATGTTTAAATTTAAAATACAATTTCAATAAAGTAAGATATTTATTTTTTCTACAGTTTATGTCTTAACGTTTTGAATATACAACTTTATCATAGAATTGTAGTACTGTGTACGTACCTCTCTAATCCACACATACTAACGTTACACACCTTTACTAGAGTAGTGTTAATAATATTGTGTACATACTTCTTTACCACACACACAGATCAGTGTTAATAATATTGTGTACATACTTCTCTACCACACACACAGATCAGTGTTAATAATATTGTGTACATACTTCTTTACCACACACACAGATCAGTGTTAATAATATTGTGTACATACTTCTCTACCACACACACAGAGTAGTGTTAATAATATTGTGTACATACTTCTTTACCACACACACAGATCAGTGTTAATAATATTGTGTACATACTTCTCTACCACACACACAGAGTAGTGTTAATAATATTGTGTAAATAATTCTTTACCACACACACACAGTAGTGTTAATAATATTGTGTACATACTTATTTACCACACATACAGAGTAGTGTTAATAATATTGTGTACATACTTCTTTACCAAACACACAGATCAGTGTTAATAATATTGTGTACAAACTTCTCTACCACACACACAGAGTAGTGTTAATAATATTGTGTACATACTTCTCTACCACACACACACAGAGTACTGTTAATAATACTGTGTACATACTTCTCTACCACACACACAGAGTAGTGTTAATAACATTGTGTACATACTTCTCTACTGCACACGAGGTTGGGTTAAGTAATATTGTGTACATACTCCTCTACTCTACACAGGGTAATGTCAAGTAGTATTGTGTACATACTCCTCTAATCTACACATGTTAATGTTAAATAGTATTATGTACCTACTCCTCTACTCCACACAGGCTAGTAGTATAAGATGTTTGATACGTAACAGTGTGTTCACTTTTCTGTTTTTATAACTCCGACATCGTTCTGTCTTCAATTGTTTATTTTTTTCTGTTTTTATAACTCCGACATCTTTCTGTCCTCAATTGTTTATTTTTTCTGTTTTTATAACTCCGACATCGTTCTGTCTTCAATTGTTTATTTTTTTCTGTTTTTATAACTCCGACATCTTTCTGTCTTCAGTTGTTTATTTTTTTCTGTTTTTATAACTCCGACATCGTTCTGTTTTCAATTTATTTTTTCTGTTCCTAGACTAATCAAGTGAGCTGCCACCAGAGATCATGAATCAAGCCTATTAGCTTGTTCGACTTCAGTGATTTTGTAGTTCTGAACCGTCCAATCATCGGCCCTTATGATGTCACTAGAAGAGGACTTGGAAAGCTTGGCCTTGCACGAGAAGCCCTTAAAGACCAAGCGGCCACGGCAGAGAGTTGACGCCGGCGAACCAAGAAACAGCTATTCTAGTGTCGCTAGTTTCAGTGTACGGTCGAGTCCACCTTTTCAGCCTTATCAGAATGGATCTGGTATGCCACTGCCTAGCAGGGTGTACGATAGCTTAGTGGCCCGACAAACCTTTGATGTGGAGACAGCTTTTATTGTGCTAGACAGCAGTCCTAAAAGTGTAAACAGTTCGACTGTCGTGTCCGAGAATTCACCAATCATTCGCCAGAGTAAGATGTACCTGAACGACAATGTTTCCTCGGATGCTGACATGCCATCTATATATCTTCCTAGTACAGAGTGCTCTGCTGAGGCACCGCTGTTAGACAGTGGTCACCTGAGGAGCCGAATTTTACCCGAACGTTCAAGTAGTGTCCCTCCAATCTTCGGCGAGGAGCGAGTAGAAAACCGGCCTACAAGTCGCAGCAGAATGTCCGACCAAGAACAGAAACAGTCGCCTGCTCACAGTCCCGCGGTAACGCTGAGCCCAGTCTGTCCTCACGTAATGCCTGACAACTCATCAACGTCTGGTAGTAATCTGGTACAGGTAAAGCGTGCTCGCGTAGAAACTATTGTGTCCAGTATGCACCAGTGTGCAGACGGTCAGCGCTTTCCAGATAATCCTTCTCAGGTCCCGGTCAATGGATGTAAAAAGAGAAAACTTTATCAGCCGCAACAACATGAAGTCAGTAGGGTTACGAACAGAGAATACGAAAACGAAGAGAAATACGACAAGGAGGTTGCTGGATCTCCACCAAAACAGCGTCACTTACTTCGAGAAGATCTCAAATCACAGTTACAAAAAATGCAAGAACAATTAGCTGTGATTCAACAACATTACACTGAATTATTTACAGAACAAGTCAACAATTCTTCGGCTATAAAATCAGAGAAAAAACTAGAACTGAATTATAACACCAGTCATGATGATAAGCGGGACAGATCCTCAGTGTTTAGTACTTCATATCCTACAGTCAGTAAGGCTAATTCTAGTGTTGCTAACAACGCAACGAGAGATAGCAAGAGTGTTGTTCAAATGATTGAAGAAGCCACGCAGCTGGAGATACTCAGTCTGGAAAAAAATCTGAAAAAACGAACGCAAGATAACCGTCAGTCCTGCATTGTAAAACCAAACGATCATTGTAGCCAGACTGAAATGACTACTGACTTAGACAGCTTGGTTGCTGCTCTAAAGTCGGAGATCTCCAGCACACTAACACACATCATAGATTCTATTGTGACAAGGTACAAACAAACAAAGAATTTCTCTAAAACAATGGAACCGGAACTGACAAAAGATCCGACATTTCTAAGTCAAACTCTTGATCGTAAATCCCCACGTGCCAAAGTGCTTGATCGCTCCAGCAGAGCAACTAGTCAACTTCTGGTTGGACAAGGTGACACTACAAGACCTCATGTTTTATATCTACCAGGAATCAGGCCTCCCTCATCTTTAATCTGCCCAACCTCCTCATCCCAATCAATACAGTTCGCATCGATGAATATCCCCTACCACTATCATCTTCCTCATCCTCACTTCACGGGAAGCCTAGAAGGAAAACGAGTGACAAATAATGACATAACAGAGCAAACAGAGGCCATGTCCCTTGTGGTGACGCCAAAAAAGAAACGTCACAAAGTGACCGACACGCGTGTGACTCCTCGTCTGATGAGTCAGTTCATCGGTCAAGAAGATTCTAGTCCAAAGAACCCTTTTAGTACCAACATAGCACAACCGTCTATGGGTTTTCCGATCTACACTCACCACCCACCGCCTCTGGTTCCAGTGAATTTGCCTACATCTGTGGCTATTCCTAACCCTAGTCTCCACCATTCAGAATCGTTTCCTTATCATCACGAAAGAACTAGACCAGCGTACTTTAGCCACAAGAACCAAGAAGACGATTCTTTATCATCATCGCCCAATGTACCTGCTCACTATCCTGGTCCTCAAAATTCTCAAGCTTTCTCCTACCTGAAGCAAGACGTAGAGGAAGGATCAGATGGCGGAGAAAGTTTAAACTACGAGTCAAGTCTAAGCAGCATATCCTTTTCATGTTAGGTTTAGACTTGATAAGGTATGATAATATTTAGCATATTCGATAAAGCTGTTAACAATGCGCAGGCTTAAAATATAGTAAACAGATACCTCATACATCTTCTATCAAATGTAATTAGTAGTGTGTATATATATAAACAGGGCCATGTAAACTCAACAGATACTGCGTACATCTTCTATCAAATGTAATTAGCAGTGTGTACATATATAAACAGGGCTATGTAAACTCAACAGATACTGCGTACATCTTCTATCAAATGTAATTAGTAGTGTGTATATATATAAACAGGGCTATGTAAACTCAACAGATACTGCGTACATATATAAACAGGGCCATGTAAACTCAACAGATACTGCGTACATCTTCTATCAAATGTAATTAGTAGTGTGTACATTTATAAACAGGGCTATGAAAACTCAACATAGTCAACAGATACTGCGTACATCTATCAAATGTAATTAGTAGTGTGTATATATATAAACAGGGCTATGTAAACTCAACATAGTCAACAGATGCGTCGTACATATTCTATCAAATGTAATTAGTAGTGTGTACATATATAAACAGGGCTATGTAAACTCAACATAGTCAACAGATGCGTCGTACATATTCTATCAAATGTAATTAGTAGTGTGTACATATATAAACAGGGCTATGTAAACTCAACATAGTCAACAGATACTGTCGTACATCTTCTATCAAATGTAATTAGTAGTGTGTATATATATAAACAGGGCTATGTAAACTCAACATAGTCAACAGATACTGCGTACATCTATCAAATGTAATTAGTAGTGTGTACATATATAAACAGGGCTATGTAAACTCAACATAGTCAACAGATACTGTGTACATCTTCTACCAAATGTAATTAGTAGTGTGTATATATATAAACATGGCTATGTAAACGCAATATAGTCAACAGATACTGCGTAAACGTTCTATAAATATACATTGTGTAGTCTGTATGCAAAGAAGCCTCTGCAACCTTAACTTTATTAAGTACTACATAGAGCAATACTAATAAGCTTGCACAACTTTTATTCTTAATTATAATTTACCATTAAAATTAACTGCGTAAATGATTTGAAACCTCGTTCATATCTCACAGTTCTCTGATTGTAAGTTGTAACATTCTCATCTTTATGTAGCCTGACGATCTTGCATTTCATCATGTAGGTGTGCGTACATTATCTTTACAGAAGATTGGTGTTCCTGTTATTCTCTTGTCTTGTGCTTTAATTGTTGGATTGAAGGAGATTTTAATGCGAATATTCTCGTTTCGATGCACTTTGCGGACTGGTAATAGTTTCAGACAATTTACATGTAACATGATCTTATAATATGCCGTACATTATCCCAAGTTAGGAGAAAATAAAACCAATTACTTTTAACTCTCAATTAACTGAAATTATTTAACGCGTAGTCACGTGAACAAAATGGATTACAGAATTAGAAAATAAATATTGTGTTAAGAGCACGAAAACTAAATTTTAGGTTTAGTTATTTGAGTTAGCTAATAAACCAACAAAAAATTATATTTATTTATCCACGGGTAATCCTACTCAACCTATTGACTACAGTTAATCCTCTTCACCCTTGTAATAACAGATAATCTTCCTCATACCGTTATCAAAGTGTTTACTACTCAGCCTAGTAGTCACAGGTAATCCTACTCAACTTAGTGACTGTAGCTAATCCTACTTTACCTAGTTATAACAGGTAATCCTACTCTAGCTACCCAATTTAGTAGCCACAGATAATCTTACTCAACCTAGAGACCATAGGTAATTCCACTCCATTTAGTGACCACAGGTAATTCTCCTCAATATAGTTACCATAAGTAATTTTATTCCACTTAGTGACCACAGGTAATCTTACTCAACCTAGAGACTATAGGTAATCCTACTCCATTTAATGACCACGGGTAATCCTCCTCAATCTAGTTACCATACGTAATATTACTCCACTCCTATAATCCTGCTCCACCTAGTGGTCACAGGTAATCAAACTCCACTCACTTGTCACAAATAGTTCACTCTGCAAATTGCACTCGTGATCACAGTTGCAATGTTAGTCACTTTACGCTTCCTGTTTCTTTCTCTAATATTAACTCATTTTACAATCAGTTATACTCACGGTAGCACCATATTCCTCTATCAAAATTTACCAGTTTTTGTCTGTTACTTAAAACAAAATTATCAACAAAGATAGCGACATTGTTTATCTCAATAGTTATGGCAGGAGAAAATAAACATTTGTAAAAAAAAAAAAAAATCACGGAATCGTGTACACCTTAAGAACGAGAGAGTTTAAAAATTATTTTTAAATAATAGACTATGGTACTTATTGTGATGCATTTATATCATTTCGTGCTTCTTAACTATATGTACTTGCTTAACCATTTCTTGCACATGGTGGATTTGTCACAGCTGTTTACTTTCTATCTAACTGACACATTTATGACAGCATGATTAGGCTTAAAGGTTAAAATGCACAGAAGCAAATTTCTTATTTACACACTAACACACACACATTTGTGTATAAATGCACACAAGTAAGCTTCGGTTTTCGTAGTTGCGTGCTATCCGTATTCTATTGTATTTAACAGCGCGTGCTTGGGGTTTCGGTTTTTTAGTTGCTTATATGTTACTAAATAATTCACTCGGTCTGGCCTGACGATTTACTGATGGTCGTGTGTCACGTGCTAACAAAGCAACTGATAGTTAAACTACGTTTTATCAAACGATCTCATTCACCCTAAGCTATTCCACACGTAGTGCGTGGGCAAAATTAATTTGATTTTCTTTAGAAAGACGCTGCGTCCTTCACACGCTATACGCATGTGCATAACACAAAACAGAAGCAGAACTAAGTATCTTGTTTCGGAAAGGCTAAATTTCAAACACAAAATAGAAGCAGCAGTAAGTATCTTGCTTCAGAAAGGCTACGTTTCAAACACAAAATAGAAGCAGCACTAAGTATCTTATTTCAGAAAGGCTACGTTTCGAAAACAAAATAGAAGCAGCACCAAGTATCTTATTTCAGAAAAGCTACGTTTCAAACACAAAATAGAAGCAGCAATAAGTATCTAGCTTCAGAAAGGCTACGTTTCAAACACAAAATAAAAGCAGCACTAAGTATCTTATTTCAGAAAGGCTACGTTTCAAACACAAAACAGAAGCAGCAGTAAGTATCATGCTTCAGAAAGGCTACGTTTCAAACACAAAACAGAAGCAGCAGTAAGTATCATGCTTCAGAAAGGCTACATTTTAAACACAAAACAGAAACAAAACTGATCATTGTATAACAAATCTACTACTTTGCTTAAACTACACATTATCTTACTACTCCATTTTTTAAAGTTTGTGTATTTTTATCAAACATTTTTCAAAACGCTTAGTATCTTCTCTCCATTATTTCCTTCGTAATCAGTACAGGCTATCAGATAATTAATAATTGACTTAACCGATTTGAACAATTACCAATTAGTTGCCAGTTAATCGAAGTTTGTTGCGAACCATACTATAACCATGAACCACATCGGCTTTTTGAACCATTCATTTGTTTATTATGTATTCATCAAATTGCTTATAGGTCCTTGCCTATGTTGGTTACGGAGTCCATTATAGTACATGAGTCACATACACACTCACAAAAATCAAACAACAATACCTTCAATATCGAAATTTATCCCACTACTTACTGCTTGTGTCTCCTGTATATTTTACTCTTAAAATAATTGATTTCTTCCAGTTTGTTTGATCAATTCTTGGTCTGGCATGGCTTGGAGTTTAGGACACTCGACTCCAGCATGGAGCACGCTTGCAATGGGAGCGTTATAATGTGACAATCAATCCCACTTTTCGTTGGTAAATAGTATTCCAAGAATTAGGAGTAGGTGGTTCACTTTAGTCTATTACTTCAAAATTAATGACAGCAACGCAGATAGCCCTACAGTAATTTTGGGCGAAATTCAATAAAAAAAAACAAACAGAAGTCCGGTTTTTTTACACTGAGTGTTGTAACAGGGAAAAACAAAACAAAACATAAACATACTCAGTACGATGGATCCCGCTGGTAATGAAAGGTATAAAATCAAATCAATAATTTTCTTAACCAGTCTTACAGCAGCACTCTAACTCCGATGCACCTGAGGAAGGCCAAGCTTATGTTCTTCTATGTGAGATATCCCAGTTCCACGCTCCTGAAGCTATGCTTCCCGGACATCAAGTTCAACAAGAACAACACAGCTCAACTCGTCAAGTGGTTCTCTAATTTCAGGTGCGTGTTTATTTATTCCCCCTTTTTTCCATGATCAAACATCAAATTAATATTTTCCATAACTATTCCTGGTTTGTTTGTAATTAAGCACAAAGCTACAAAAGTGGCTATCTGTGCTCTGCCCACCACGGGTATCGAAACCCGGATTCTAGCGTTGTAAGTCCGCAGACATACCGCTGTGCTACTGGGGAGCCACTATTCCTGGATGCTTATAAAGACATCCATAACATACTTGTACCACAATTTGGGTGAGAGCAAGGAAATTTAGAAAAATAACAATTGTAAAATATACTGATTTTTAACAATACGGTTGATTGTTGTTGCCGTTTGTTTTTGTCTCAGATATCCGGGCAAGGCTACACAAAATATGTCTGCGCTAGCCATCCCTAAATTTGAACGGATAGACCATAAGGAGGTTAACTAGTGAACAACACCCACATCCAACTTCTGGGCTACTCTATTCAATTTGTGGGTTTTGACCGTAACTCTTATAACGCCCCTACCCCAAATAGCTCAGCAGCAAGTCTATGGATTTATGACTTAAAAAATCAGGTTTCGATTCCCGAGGTGCCCATAGATAGCCCATTGTGTAGCTTTGCGCTTAACAACAAACAAACTTATAAACGTCCCCACGGCCGGAAAATGTGTAGCGCGATTTTTTGTGATAACGGAACGTGAACCATGCATTTACTTGACGTTTTCTGTCCACTGGATTTATACAAATCATAATTCATTTCTGAATCTATGCTACTGACATGTTCTTTGAAACTAAGCCTTAGGAACTAAGTTAGGTCTCCAAATATTTTATATAAATAACATCTCTAGATCGTAAGTGTTCAAGTTGATTCATAATAATGCTTACATTTCTTATGATGATGATAGGTGATTCCCTAAAAATTATCGTAATAAAAACATTTCTGTAGGCAATATTTTCAAACTGCCCCTGGACCTGTATGATTCATCCTACTCAGTAATAAATAATCTTGGGAGCTTAAAATGTTAAAATTCTGGGTTCGATTTCTGACGAGGCCACAAGCCCATTGCACAGCTCTTTGGTTAAATACAAACAAGCAAACCTGTGTGATATACTGTTCCTCTTGTTTTGAAATAATTAGCTTTCGTTTCGCAGCAAGGCGGTACATAAACACTTGAGCCATTAGCGAGTGATTTATCTTTATCTCTGTGGCGTTAACGTTGCGATAAAAATTATATCGCGCACAAAGGTATGGTCTAATTAAATACGGCTTTACATTTTTGTGGCATTATATTGTTAAACTGTTTTATGGTAACAATGTGACTACAGTTGTGGACAAAATTATTACCTCACACAATCTTTTTCATAATTTTCTTGGTTCCTGTAATGTTTTACGATACTATGCATTGTAGAAGTGTCAGAACTAGTGGAAAACGGTTATGGACATTGTGTGGTTTAAGCTGGTTCATATCCCGCTAAAAGTTCCTTCGGAATAAACCAACTCTAGATTTTTGAAGTTACGATAGCATAACATACCTACTGCTAAAACTTTGGTCAGAACACAATAATTCTGCAGTATTGGAATTACGGTGGTATAATATACAATAAGTAATATGCTGCTAAAAGTTACATCGGAGTAAACAAAGTCTGTAGTTTCGAAATTACAGTTTTAGGTCAAGTAAAATAAAAATAAAACATTTTTTAGCAACCGGAATTTTCAACAAAAGGAAGGAGGAGGTCCTTTTTTAAAATGACTTCTATGAAGGAAAGTTTACATCTTTTTCATGTTGCTTGTTTTCAAAGTTTCTATGTCAAACAGAAGGCTTCTTTGTTTCATTTTTTCATCAAAACAATACAGAATTTATGACAATTAAAGAAAAAGTACAAAATGAATCAACTGTGCCCATCTCATTTTTTATTCAGAAGTCTTCTTTACTTTATTGTATGGTCGAAAAACGATAATTCGAAAAAGGAAATAAATCGCAAAAAAAGTGGGGTGAAGCGGCTGCCAAAAAGGAAGCGGGTGGAACACTAACGCCAAAATGTGAGAAAGCATTTGGAAACCAATATTTCTGATAAAAATCACGTTAGATATCAGCTTTGTTTTCGGATTCCTTTTTATCTCTTCATTACGAATTTCAAGTGAGGTATATGTAAAAATATTATTTCATATCTATCTTTTCTCTCCCACAAGTTACTGCTGCTGGGCCTGCCGGTAGGGCGCAAAAAAAAATCAATCCTTACGCAACTTTTATTTGTTTACAGATATTAACATAGATAAAAACAACCATATCATTATATCTTTATTTATATGTCTTTCTTTTTAACTCTCAATAGACATTCTAAGACGTACATATATATATTCATAACTAACTGTCTCCATGTGTCGTACAAGCCATCAAAAATATCGGTAAATCACTCTAAATACGTTAATGACAAACATAGCAACGGCAGTGTTTACGTTCTTTATTCTTATTGCATTTTAAGGTTGATATTTAGTGGCAAATATGTATGTGTGTGTGTGTGTGTGCCTCACATCATCAGACGCACTGCTTCTAAACATTGTCTATAAACATGTATCTTACACATCTTCAATGAATCTATACACTTTCCATTAAAACAGCTCAAAATCAAACTTCCGATCAGAAACATCACAACTAAGTAAACTGTAGCAAACATGTGTATTAAACAGTGACAAGCCAGTTTGGTAAGTTAATTTTTTTTTAGGACAGTAATATTACTATTGATGGCAGTGTCTGGATCGAAACAGATTAATAGTTTGGAAATAATGTGTAAATAAAGGAACGAAAAACGGCAGTCTGTCTCTTATATGGAGCTTATATCATTATTATCAAACTGAACTTAATTCATTTGTTTCCTATTTTAGATATTCAGAAACGCCACAAAAAAGATGGAAGACAAAACAATTCATTTAATTATTATTTTACGCAAGTACGCAGGAGGGGATTCGGCCGAATCCCCTATTTTTGTGATGTAAAAAACATATTATGTAGTTTTAGCGCAGCTGTTTATGGTATTTAACGTTGAATACACAGTATACATTCTTCAGATGAAATATTAGCATTTTTTGGCTTGAAATAGTATGTTTGTTTGTTTGTTTGTT
>NW_013666715.1:10014-14249 GCF_000517525.1 Limulus polyphemus | reverse complement strand
TGCACTCTGGAAGAGATTTAAATAGCATTCTTGAGCCTTTTCACTGTATTCTAGGTCAGGAAGTAGAAAACATAGTGCGCACATTCCGATACAAATTTTCAACTCTTTCGACTGTACAAAAGATGAAAGATATTTCGTAGTATCAACGATTATTTTTCTTTATGTTTTAAAGCCATGTAGGTAATAAATGTGTTAAAATACTAAAACAATATTTATTAATTAACATTTATTCACCACTTAATTTTTTTAAAACACTGACTATAACGTTAGTAATAGTAGGCCTATTTGTAGTCTTAATTTAAGCATTAGCCTAATATGTTTAAACGTAATGTAAGGCTTAGCTAAAACACTACTTGGTAAATTATATTTTGCTTTTGGCTGCATCTCAATGTCATAAAACTTCTGAATTAAACTATATTGTTATTATATTACCAAAGTTATTAAAAAATAAAGAATAAAAAACAAACCTTTCTAACAAATCAATATGAATATTGACCATTCAACATAGCAACGTCGAGATCCAGCACTGGCCCCAGGACAAACATCCTCGCCGGGCCCCCTATCTCTCTCTCTTTTTTTAACATTTTCAAAAATCTATTAAAAAGAAGATCCAGCAACGAGCTCATAAACCAGACAAAATCATTATTAAGATTTTCCTAGTCATCAACAGCATTACAGCACTGGCCTGTACTCCAATTTTATTTCACTTTTTTAGTTGCCGTCTTTTTTCATTTCCTTTCTACAGCTGGGCTGTATTTGGTTTAAATACAGGTGATTAACTACATGTCTTCGTTCAGTATTGAGCGGTTAATCATTTGGAAAACGAAAACCTGTCCAAGTGCGTGTTAAACTCTATTGTTAATTACTTTCCCTAGTAACAGACGAGACAGTGTTGTTACAAAGCATACAAACACAGCAATTTGAATATCATTGAAATATTACAATTATATTGTTGTTTAAGACTCATAATGTAAATAAATAAATTTGTAGAATTATACACGGACTTTCCTCTACGTACATTGTTGCCCGACGAAGGCACCGGTAAGAGGCAGAAAGTTCGCAAATAAAAGTGTTTTAACGTAGAGAAAAGTTCGTGTATAATTCTACAAATTACAATTATACTTGTCGTAAGACAATAGCATTAAGTCTGGTACATTTTTAAATACTATATTCTTTATTTAGTCCATGAGTCTTCTAATTATTTAAAATCTCTGAGGGAATAGATTGTTTGTTTGTTTGGAAGTAAGCACAAAGCTACACAATGGGCTATCTGTGCTTTACCCACCAAGGATATCGAAACCTAGTTTCTAGCGTTGTAAGTCCGCAGACATACCGCTGTGCCACTGGAGGGCTAAGGGATTAGATAAAAAATGTAGTATTTATAAATGTAACAGTCCTAATACTAATATCTTATGACAAGTGTAATTGTATCCTATAACATCCTTCGCCACCTTTTAAAAGGCGTACACACCATAACAATTACTAAAATATTACTTAATAGCAATAACACGGTTTTAAGCATATCAAAGGAAGTATCTAAAATCCAAATATAGAAACTTATTAACTTAGATTAACATCGACTCTGTCTGATTTCATTCGAAATTAGCGAAAACGAAAAAGAGTGAGTTTTAAACACAAATATTACCTATTTTTAATTTAAATTAATTAAATATAGCTACGAGTAGGTTTTGTCACTCTTTCTCTGTATATTGCCCCCCTTTCCGCAGTTACTGCTAGAAACCGGGTTTCCATACCCTTGGTGGGCAGACCACAGATAGCCCTTTGTGTAGCTTTTTGCTTAATAACAAACAACAACAACTCTCTGTATATTGTATTTAACTTTAAAATATTTTATATCTTATTCTGGCTAAATAAAAAAGTAATAAATGCCACAGATGGCTAAAGTCGTCTTCGTTTTAAATGTAAACACTCCATTTAACAATTAGCAACAATTAAAACAGAAAGGCAAGTACAACAGTAGATACAGATACAATAAATATCATTGTAACGTTGTTCTTTCATTGTTGGGTTCTTTTAAATTATCTGGTGAGAGTGAAACTAATTCAAGGTACAGTTTACTTAAACTAGAACAAATTACTTTATTTTTCCTTTAACTTTTTACAGGCTTCAACACTTGTACACTGTCGTAAATTGTTGAAGGCTTACGTTACAAATGGCGTTCAAACCTGCCTAACAGTTTAGGACTATGGTAAAAATCAAGTCAACTTATCGCGATAGCTAACACTTTACAATCTTCTTGAAAACTCACAGTCTTGAAAATAAACTATCCCATATCTATAATCTAGCTTCATATTTACTAGAAGAACATGACATTAACATAGAACTTTCTAAGCATTTTAGGCTTATCTTAACACCGTGCGCCCTCTAGCTAACTTACAAATTACAACATTAAAACGTAGCTTATAAAAATATCTTACTTAGCCAAACCAACTACTTGCATGAAAATATACAAGAAAAGCTTTCTATGCTTAAGTGTAGAGTTAATGTTAGATCACCATGAAGATACTGCAGCTAAAAACGAATTAAGTAAAATATTTTTAAGAATTGTTTGTTTTGAATTTTGCGCAAAGCTACATGTCCCTAATTGACCAGTAAAGACTAGAGAAAAGTCACCACCCACCGCCAACTCTTGGGCTACTCTTTTACCAACGAATAGTGGGATTGACCGTCACATTATAACGCCCCACGGCTGAAAGGGCGAGCATGTTTGGTGGTACGGGGATTCAAACCCGCGACCCACAGATTGCGAGTCGAGCGTCCTAACCACCTGGCCATGTCGGGCCCACGACATTTTGAATCTAGCGAAGAATGATTATAAATGATAATACTTGTCACAAGACGTTATGGCATTCTTTTAATTCTTGAAAATCCCTAAGGGACTAGATTAAGAATTTAGTGTTAAAAATTATAAAATGTCTAACATAATGTCTTATGAGAAGTATAAATAATTATAAACACGTTTGCTTTTGTTTTGTTTAAACGCAAAGCTGCACAATGGACTATCCGCGCTTTGTCTACCACCGTAATGATCGAATACCTAGTATTAGCGTTATATGTTCTCGAGTTTATCACTGAGCGTAGGTGAGTGAGTTAAAAACAACCAACAAAATAAATACTATTGATGTAAATTATTTTATATGTATATTTTCCCCTTTATTTATGGACCATTAGCTAGACTAAATACAGATCTTCAAAAATTCAACAGTTTACTAAAACGTTTTTCTTCCTGGAAATAAGATCACTAGAAGAGGCGCTGCAGTCTTTGATATCTTTGAAAGTTACTTTTATCAAGTTCACAACGTATTCCTTTAAGTTTACCAAGTTAACAACGTATTTCTTTACACTCACCTTAATTCTTTACGGTGTCTCGGTTACAGACAATGCTACTAAGAAATGATGGCCGAATTAACTGTGGAAGCTCTAATGTAGTGTGTAATAGTAATTATCGCTCTCCAATTCTGGTGACTTCAATTGCATGATGTTTTCTTTGATTTGGTAAATGGATGTGTTGTAATTTAGTGCAGCCTTTTGGGTGTGAGTTGTTCAGGGTAATTGATTACCAAGCTAATTAACTGGAAGGTTACCGAGAGTGTTGTTTTTGTTTTACTAAAGGCGGAGCTACCGAACTCAGCTTTTGCTATGAATGTATTTGCCTAGCATTCTTTACGAATTTCTTAACTGGCTAAAAATACCTCGCAGATAAAGCGACAACACGTGAGCTGGTCAGTCATGTGTCTGAGTCTTTCTGTATTGACGTATTTGATAAGTCATAATGAGATCTCATTAATTAATAGTCCATTATCTCTCCCATATTATCACCGTTAATTCTGTTAATTTACTGCGATTTATGGGGTAGTCAGAAACGGGTAATTACTCTTCGAATAAAGAGAGTCTTGGTTTGAAAATTGAACTTCAATAACTTCAGTGGATGGACAAGTAGTTTCGTTACAATTTTCTTGAATTACTAATTACAGTTTTATGTTAATTAAACAGATAACATTTTCGTTTGTACAATATCCTACTATCGTAATATATATCGTTGCTATTGTTACGTCTCCGTTCGTTAGTTAATTTTCCGTAAATTCGTTCCGACGAAACTTTAGCGACACAAGTCCTTTCTTAAATAAAACTGGTTTATTCTTTCCGAATACAACTTTACGATACACTTAATTTCAACAGTCGCTCTGTAACAAACGTCTCACGTGCTCGACTTC
>NW_013666715.1:0-9014 GCF_000517525.1 Limulus polyphemus | reverse complement strand
GTCTCACGTGCTCGACTTCAACAATACTCAATTCAATTACACACTCTCTGACTGTAGTTCAATTCTCATTGTTCCGTCACGTTGTGACCATCTTATATATACCAGACTACCCCCAATCTAGTAGTCTCTCGATAATTCACGAAGCTTCGAGAAAGACGTGGTGTGATACTAGTCACGTGACCTCGCTGACGCAACAATATTAAAGTTGCATGCGTGTGTTGCTACGGTAAGAACAGTAACCATTTAATATGATGCAATAAGAAAACAGAGTAATCTGTAAATCTTTTTGCTATGGATTTTCAGTAGCTCCTTAATTATACTCCATGTTGTTATGGTAATAACAGTGTTTGTTTAAAGTGTTACAGTAAATACGTACAAAATGATCTGTAAATATTTTTGCTATGGATTTTCATCAGTTCTTCCCCCATTCAAATATTTTACTTCTGCCAAATATATAACTAGTAACAAGGTTGATCCAGAAATAAACAATCTATAAAGGTGTAGCTCGAAAATGTTATGTTATGTTTGTTTGTAGCACAAAGCTACACAAAGGGTTATCTGTGCTCTGCCCACTACGGGTATCGAAACCCGTTTCTAGAGTTATAAGTCCGTAGACAAACCGCTGTACCACTGGGGCGAAAATATTATGCCTTCGATATTAGTCATTAGATTTTGTATTAGAGAAACTGCTTTCTTAGTTCTTGATGTCTTTTTATATTCCTATTTTTAATACATTGCAAGCATATGGACATTCCTTTCAGTTCATTGTATAACTAGAACTGAGGACATTTCAGATTAACATTTCACTTTCTAGGGTCTGAACCCCCAACCTCATCCCTTTGGTGACTCAATGGTAAGCTTGAGGAATCATAACAATAAAATTCGTGGTGGGCATAGCGCAGAAAGTACATCGTGCAGGTATACGCTTAAATAAAGAAATAATTTAGGCCTGAATACCTAGTAATTAATATCAACTTTCATTAAGTCAAGTATGGATATAGATGAACTTCTGAATAAAATTCTCCACCACAATCAATTTCGCTTCACAGTCAAGTGAAGTACGATGCTTTTACTTCTGTTCCTCTCTTGTTTGGCCCAGCATGGCCAGGTGGTTAGGATCGCAGGTTCGAATCCCCGTTACACCAAACATGCTTTCCCTTTCAACCGTGGGGGCGTTATAATGTGACAGTCAATCCCACTATTCGTTGGTAAAAGAGTAGCCCAAGAGTTGGCGGTGGGTGGTGATGACTATCTATCTTCCCTCTAGTCTTACACTGCTAAATTAGGTACGGCTAACGCAGATAGCCCCTCGTGTAGCTTTGCGCGAAATTGAAACAAACAAACTGTATTATTTGTGCGCCATCTCTCGCAGCTTTTGTAAATAAAAACTGCCACTTATATTTAGGTCTCTCGCCTGTTTTAATGTCTTACAACGTCAATATCAAAGCGCACATAGTAAGTTCGAGATTTTGCCTGCTTCCTGTGCAGACTAATTGGCTACGAAGGAATCTAAACAGCGATAACTTTAAGTCTATATTCATTTAAATAGTCAGAAGGCCAGTATTTTTATTCCTTTTGTTTCCAAACAACTCTGTTTCTTACTAATTTATTAAGAAAAATTTAACAAGACTTACTGAATTAACGTATAGACGAGGGAACTTGTTAATTTTAAAATAACCTATTTTAATTTATTTCATTATCTGAGTTGGAAGTAGAATATAATTGTTTCAAATTTAGTGAAGTTGTTTATTGTTGTCAATAATATTGATGTTATTCTATTTTGTTTGAGTGACTCGCATTATAAATAATTTTATCATTTTTAGGGAGTTTTTCTACATTCAAATGGAGAAGTTCTCTCGACAGGCTCTCAATGAAGGCCTTAAAAATTCAGAAGAGTTGAAAGTCAACTTTGATTCAGAGTTGATGAGAACTCTTAATCTTCATTACAATAGAAACAACCACATCGAGGTAGGTTTCGCGCTACCTTGACTTGTTTTAAAAGCATTACGTCATCATTTACTAATATGTCATATATCTTATAAAAGCTTCCTAAGTCCTATGTCACACAGTATCTATGAGATAGTGTATCTAATCGACACCATGTTTCTTAAAGCTTTCATTTGTATGCGTAACAAATGTGTGTTTGACTGATTACTATTAATGTTCCTTAAACGCTAAAAAGCTTTACGTACAACGATGTATTATTGTTGTGAGATAACAGTCATTTTTCTATTCCTATTTATATTGGCTTATTTAAAGTATAAAATCTCGAGAAAAATTTTAAGTCTATCGATAAAAATCCATTTATTGTTGTTGTGTTTTGCTTGTTTGCTTTCTTTTTAATATTTTATATATAATACTTCAAAACTTTGAAATTTATATATTTATTCCTATTTGGCTTTATAGGCTTCTAATTACTGCCGGTTTTGGAACATTGAATCACATATATTTATTTTGTTTTGGCTCTATAGGTCCCTGAGAACTTTCGGTTCGTGGTTGAGCACACATTAAGAGAATTCTTCAAAGTAATCAAAACTGGTAAAGACCAAGAACAATCATGGAAAAAAAGTATATATAAGGTCATAGCTCGTCTCGACGATAAAGTTCCAGAGAATTTCAAAACCCCAAATTTCTTAGAGTAACTAGAATTACCATTTAACTACCTTTGTTGGAAATTATCACATGGCAAGGATGTTTTAACCAAAGAGATCTGAAGTGGCTGATCTATAGGAGCTCACTGCTGGTAAATTACTCTTCTAGACGTTGAAATGATATACAAAAAGATACACATATCGAACATACTCTCATAGATCTTTGTGTCTTGCGGATTCGTGCCTTGGACTTTAGTGATATCTTTTGCGAAAGACATTTTTACACTGACCTGATTTAATCATCTGAAAACCGTGATATTCCAGAAAACTCATGAAATCTGAGACATGAGTCTTAGGTTTTGTCCTTTTAATTTTCAGATCTGTTTTAACTGTACTAAGACTACATGATAAGAAAATGGCGAGCGGATTTGTTCATGGCTGTAATCCATAATTACTCTTTAGGGATTAGTTCGTTGGATTTATTCGGAAGATTATCCTTTTTAGATTCCCTTTTTTCCCCTATAACAACTGTTTTTCTTGTATTCCATTTAAAGAAATATTTAGAACCAATTAATTAATTAACCTTTGTTTTCAATGTATCTAAAGCACCCATTAGATATCGCGACGAGTGTCCTAATCGCAGGATGTGCAAATAATTTTGTTTTACTTCAAGTCTATTGCACCATCTAGAGGACCATTGTTGTGTTCGTGAAAGATCTGTGTTTTTTAATATATATTTTATGGACACTTTTTAAAAAGACTATCAAACTATGAAGCATGGCGCTTTGGGATTTTAGATAACTGGTAAATTTTAGACCTTAAGAAAGCATTGGTTTGCTAAGCATTATTAGCAGCAGAGAGTTATTCTTTAATTAAATTGGTAGTGATTCTATTTTTTGTTCTTTCAAAACACATTTGAATCAATTTGTCTTAGTACATTTGTGCGTATATATATATGTGTGTATTTGTGTAATATTATTACTTTTAATAATGATTATTGTAATTATTACTTATAGCAACGACAATACATATTTAAGTAACGTTTTCGAGTTTAGCTTGTTGAAAATTTTATCCCTGGAAATTCCTCTTTTTGGTTCTTAAAACTAGACTCATCAGTAAAGTTAACTCAGACTTGTCTGAAAATCTCCCGCCATTTCATCATCACTCTCCTGTCGCAAGTTACCTACCGTTTACTCTATTAATTCCGCCTGATTTTTGACTCGCTCTGCTTAATACTACTTGACTACCATTATTCCTCAATGCTAGTTTATTCTTTTAATACAACCTGGCTAGCACTATTCTTCATTGTAGGCTTGCTCTTCTAATACAACCTGGCCACCAATACTCCCCATTGTTTTCTATTTTTGATTAGCTAGCATTATTTCTCATTATAGTACTGCTCTTCTAATACAACCTGGCCACCAATACTCCCCATTGTTTTCTATTTTTGATTAGCTAACATTATTTCTCATTATAGTACTGCTCTTCTAATACAACCTGGCCACCAATACTCCCCATTGTTTTCTATTTTTGATTAGCTAGCATTATTTCTCATTATAGTACTGCTCTTCTAATATAACCTGGCCACCAATACTCCCCATTGTTAGCTTGCTTTTTTTAATACAACCGGTTAACATTATTCACCATAGTTGATCTGTTCTTTTAATACTATTTGACTACCATTATTCCTTATTGTTGATTTGCTCTTTTAATACAACGTTACTAATAATATTTATCATTGTAGCTTGCTGTTTTAACACAGCTTGGCTATCATTATTTATTATTGTTAGCTTGCTTTTATAATACAATCTCACTGGCATTATTCCTCATTGTTGATTTACTCTTTTAATACAACCAGGCTAGTATTATTCCCTTGCTTGGATGACTAAGGACTTAAGCTCACAATTCGCTTATTTTTTGCTTTACTTGCTAATATTTTCATTGTTTTTGCCTAATAATTGATTAATAACATGTCGCCCATGAAGAAGTACTAAGGTCTGAAGTTTAGCAGTCTATTAATGTACCAGATTATATATATATTAATGATACAACCGGCAGGATGATGGTGGAAAGTTGCCTAAACCTAATACTTCCATATCCCGGCTTTCTCTTACAATAGATATTACTTTGTATTCCTCACACGGGGATTTCTAATTATTGGCAGCGCTTTTAATTTACGAATCTCTCTTTCGCTTCTACAATTAACATAAAAAAAGAAAGAAAATAAACCAACGATTTCTTGGTCATTCGCCAAAAAAAACATTGTTTTATATTTTTATTCTAGTAATTCCTATGGCTACGAATATGGTTGACGAAGAGATAGTAGCACCTGTATATCATTATGATTATTTGTTATGCAGATATAATCTAAATACATATATAAGTTTATAGGAATGTAACATATATATATATATATATACGTTCATCAGAATTTCAGACAACAATAACATCGAAAAGGAAGTTGGAGATGTGTAGGTACAAATGTAAGTTTTTATGTTAAGTAAATTGTATATATATATATATATATATATTCATCAATCAGGGTATTAATGTATAAGTTATCACAATCGAAAACAGAGCTGTAATATGGATATCCGCACTTGCGTTTGCCTTTATTTTCATTAGAAGTTTTTTAGAAGCTCACCACTAGAAGGTGGTAACGTTGGTATCAATTTTATGTCGAGAAATCGCCTGTTTAATCTCCATTCCAGAATTAATCTTGATATGTGTATTAATGATTTTACACACCTTTGGAAAACTAACTTTGAATCCAAGTAGTTTTCCAAGTTCAAACTAATAAAACCATTTGTTTATCTCGTCTTGAGGACGTATCTATTAAATAACTGTATATGTTAAAAACTCAAGAAGCAATCTCTTTAAGACAAGATATTGATCACTTGAGTTAACCTGCAAATGATATTTGGATCGAAATAAAATATTAAAGGTAAAAACTATTTTAGAAACTTTAAACTAGAATTAAACGTTGTTTATCGTATGGATTTCTCAGCTTTTCAAATTAGTGAAAATTATAATTAAGTATAAGACCTCTGAAACTTATTTTATTAGTCAGTCTTTAGGTTCTTTAATATTGCAGTGTATCGTGTTGTAAATTAGTTTCATAGTTTGTTGGATCCTTAAAAAAAAAACGTATATTTCCCAATGATACTAAAGTAATCTTTTTTCACTATTTCAATTTTCACTACCATGAAAATTACCTCAGAAACTGATACGCTTATTTTAAAATGTAATGTTTTTGTTTTTTAATCTTGCATATTATATTGTATTGCTAGACGTTCGTTTTTTCAGTCTCAGCTCATATTGGTGGATAGGGCGCTCGACTCGCAATCTGTGGATCGCGGAATCGAACTCCGTCACCGAACATTCTTGCCTCTTCAGCCATGGAGTCGTTATAATCTGATGGTCAGTTCCATACTTTGTTGATAAAGAGTAGGTTAAAATTTAGCAATGGGTGTTGTTGACTAACTGTCTTCCCTCTAGTCTATCACTTCAAAATTAGGGACGACTAGTGCATACAGCCCTTGTGTAGCTTTGCGCGAAATTGAACAAACGAAATATATCATAATGTTGTCCACTTAAATAAATGTTGATCAACTTAATGTCTTATCGTCTTACACTGGCGAACGTTTACTTTACAAAATAACAAAAAACTTACGTCACTGTATATTTTCTCAGTATGATTTTCATTAATAGTTTGAACACGTTGTTCCACATCATTAACATTTGTTTTATTTCATATACATATATAAGCTGCTTTCCTCACCTGCGTGAGCGCCATATAGTGGTAATGATTTTCGTTAATGATTTGTAATTAGTTATCTTTCACGGTATTTGTTTTTCTATATAACGTTTATCTCACCATTATACAGCTCCATCTAGTGGTAATGAATAAATCTTTGCTGCTTCTATGTCAAGGACATAATCATCAACACTTCCTTCTTAATGTGTGTTTGAGAAACGGGAAGAGAAGTTGAGTCTTAGTAATAAATCTGATTCTGCTATTTACAAGTACTTTTCTGGGTAGAGAGATAAACCATGCGTAGCAGGAACACCTAATTAAATTCCTCAGAATTTCTTTTCTTCTAGACTTAAGTAATGTTTTCCTCAATTGAATTATTTGAGGAAGAGCTCGTCGAGCCCATTAAACTCTATAACTTGTACAACTTGAACTTTGGTTGTTTTTTCTTTTGTTCCACGACTAGGATTTCAATAACGATGCATTATAGTTGCTATAGAGATACGTTATTTTTACTATAGTGGCTACTATGTAATGAAAAATAAAAGAGCCGGAAGGATGAATATTAATCTTTATTTAATGGTCATTGTCAGAAGACATTACAATTACTTACGGATAAGGTTTACACAAGCATTCTTATTTAGAAAAATATGTGCTTTTTGAAGACAGAATTTTTTAAACTAAATATTGTTGTCACTTTTACGAAAATGAAAAAGGAGTTAAAACGAATCTGTTATGTAACAAATCAGAGTTGCTTCTCTGCATCAACTTTTTTTTTCTTTCCGTTTTACTTTCATCAGCAATAAAGTTTTCATTGAATGTTTTGCTTGAAGATTATATTCGGTGGTTTCCGTATTGTTGGTGAAGTTTTACTTTAATTTTTTGGTTTCAGAACAATTTAAACGTAATATTTTTTTTCTGGAAAACTCACACTTCCTGGTAATTTTTACTTCAAGAAGTGCCTTTATTCTCCAATGTTGTACGTATTGTGTTATTTTTTATTACTTTCTGAACGATACGGCGCTTTTTCAATTATAAAAATGAATTATTATATGTGAAATATGTCAGCCAGATTGACAAAAGTATACCTAGAGACGTTTGATATAAGAAATAGTTCGGTACCATTGTCTCATGTATTGTAATACTGGTCGTTTCAACAAAATTTTATCTATATATTTTGTTTAATCCACTATGGTTAAGCACGTTGGATTCGTAGTTTTATTATTGTAATTTATTCAATAGGTTATTTATAAATACAGTACTACTTAGTGTTAGGCTACGAATGTATGCACGTTACAGGTGTAAACACGCTTCACAAGACGGACTAAAACATCCAAGTGTTGTTTACACAATCCAGTTTATGTGGTAATTTTTTAATTGGTTAAGATATATATATATATAGTCAAACATTGAAATGTGCTTTTGTCACTCCTATTTGTTATATTTTATGGAACATCGCCCTTCATTGTACAAGCCACCTGATTGGTTTACTGTGTACGTATTGACTCAAGTGATAATAAATACTTGTTTTTACACAAATGAATTTGTTTGAAGTTGAAGAGAGTCTTCTTATACTTGTTTGAACTAAAAAGTAAAGTCAATATAAATGTATGCTAGAATCATTTGGTGCTGCCATATATCATGTTTTCTGCCACGATATTCTCACACCTTTGTTAAAAGATGCATCCATACCAGAAAAGAGTAAGATAGAAACATCAATCACTTTCACTGTCAAGCATGCGTGTTTCAAGTTGCCCGTTAAGGCTAGTGGCGTAGCAAGGATTCTCAGCACCCGGGGGCAAAGACACTTTTGGCGCCCCCACCTCTGAAATGTTTTGATTATTTGTTTTGTGACTCATTACCCACTTAATGACAATAACATAAAGAATTAATTACCGCCTTACACAGGCCTAAAATAAAGTCACAATATAACATCTCACGATATCCCAACTGTAAACCTGGAACTATTGAAGTATAGCCTACTAGGTGTACTTACATAATTTGTAAACCATTTTGATATTTATGTCATCCAGTATTGTTCAAAGTCTCATAGCTAGAGTAATCTTTCAAACATGCAGAATAAAATTGTAATATCACTAGTTTTATATGTTTTATGTGAAAAGCCAGTCACTTGTGGTATATATGGATTATAAAACAGATTGATAAAATACTACTTAAATTTATAAATAACAAATTTTATTAGTTTAAAAAACTGTACTTAATTACATCTTGTACAGGTAGCATTCTGGTATTCATAGTTACATTATATGAACCTTTCGTGCTTTTGCTGCTGCAAATGCATCAACTAAACTATCAAAATTTAAGGTATTAAGTACGTCTTTTTCAATGCTTAATATTGCCAAGTTACTAAGTCGTTCTTGAGTCATTGAGGTTCTCAAGTATGTAAGAAGTAATTTCAGCTTGCTGAAGGACCTTTCACAACTAGCAATAGAAACCCCAATTGTTAACAAAATCTGCAATGCAATTCTTAAATTTGGGAAAACATCTTCACCATATGAAATTATAAATGTTAGCAAATCAGTTGTAACCATTGGTTCAGAAAAATAGGTCTGTTTTTCTTTTACTTATCAACATTCTACAGTCTTTAATTTTTCTGTACAATTCTGGTTCATCCATATCATCTGGAAAGCTCTTTGCTAAGTCAGAAC
>NW_013666714.1:310123-346398 GCF_000517525.1 Limulus polyphemus | reverse complement strand
ATAAAACCATTTTCAAAGTTTGAAGTATTGTTTTATGAAATTATTTAAATATGGCTACCAGAAAATGTTTTTATAGTTGAATTTTAATAATCGTTTTCATAAACGTTTATACTTAAGGTTTAGGAAGAAGAGTCGCAACACTGTATCGATGCCTGTACTCAGAAACGTGTATTCCAAAACGTGATGAAACATACACATATACCATAAACGTTGTCCAAAAGATATGAAAGCTTTTCGATAGGACGAAGAGTCGCAACACTGTATCGATACCTGTACTCAGAAACCCGTATACCAGAAAGTAAGAATACATACACATCTGCCATAAACGTTGTCCGAAAAATATGACAGCTTTTCAATAGGACGAAGAGTCGCAACACTGTATCGATACCTGTACTCAGAAACCCGTATACCAGAAAGTAAGAATACATACACATCTGCCATAAACGTTGTCCGAAAAAATAAGGCAACTTTTCAACAATGATAAGTTTGTTTGGTTGTTTGCTTGTTTATTAAGCAAAAACTACACGATGGGTCATCTGCACTGTGCCCATCACGGGTATCGAAACCCGGTTTCAAGCGTTGTACGTCCGCAGACAATGATAAGCAAAAATTTACAGGGTTCACATTTTTCTTTCTTTTTGTTCTTGTGTATCGGTTATTTTTTACAAGGATCATTATTTATTTGCCTTATAATGAATAGACAGTTATAACTGGCTGTATAATTGTCATGTAACATGGTGCAGGAAAAACGCGTGGCCTTCTATATAGATTGGCAAATTAATACATTTTTAATTAATGTAGTTGTGTTTCTGCTAATCTCTGTAATTGTTGCAAGATTCGTGACATGCTTATGGTTCACTTTGTAAAAATATCTCACAAATTCGAACAAGACTGATTATCGTGCTACACATTCACGTGGAACCTGAAGCGCACGCACTTGGACAGAATGGAAGCTGTCATGTTAGTTTCTTTCATTACAAAATAAATCACGAGACACGTCACGTTTCGGTACTGATAAGAAACATGTTTTAACGACTCATCCTTATTACAGGGAACATTTATTTGATATTTTATGCTACCGTACGTAATAAGGTCAAAGAGTGAAATGTTTCGGATGACTGATGATAGAGAAACTTTAGTGTACAAGAACCAAATCTCAGAATTATTGACATCTTTTTGCTTCTCGTCTAATCAACTACGAATTTCACAGCTTCACGTTTAACGAAATGGATAATTCCTTGATTTTTGTTCAAAAGTTTAGAAATTCCTTTGTTCTTATTCAAAGGTTTAAACATTTCTTTTTATTAAACCAACTAGATAATCCCTTGTTCATTGTCAACCAGATAAACAGTCTCGTTTTTATCCACAGGTCTAGATAGATATCCTTCTTAGTCATGTTTAAACGTTTAGGTGTTTTCTTCTTACTTATTTAACCAACTAGACATTTCCTTGTTTCTTTTCAAGGAGTTAAACAGTTCTATATTTCTTGTTCAAACATTTATAATCCCTTTGTTCTTGTTAAACCATATAGATATGTTATTTTTTATCCAATAATCTAGACATTCCTTATCTTGTGTACAAATGTCTCTAAATTATTTTGTTCTTGTTTAAACATTTATTTATTTTCTTGTCCAACCAAGTATATAAATGTTTATTATTTCTACTCAACCATTATATATTATTATCACATTTTTCTTTCATGTGAAATATTTAGAGACGTCTTTGTTCTTGTTTAAACGTTTATTTATTTTCTTGCCCAACCAAGTATATAAATGTTTATTATTTCTACTCAACCATTATATATTATCACATTTTTCTTTCATGTGAAATATTTAGAGACGTCTTTGTTCTTACTTAACCATTTATATATTATTTTCTTTCCTGTTCAACCACCTGAACGTTTTCTTGTGAACCAACTATATATGTAATCTCATTTCTTGCACAATTTTCTTGACGTTCCCTTTCTTTGTGTTCAAACATTAAATTAAATTTTATTATCATTATTTTGCAACCAATTCTCTAGACATTCCTTTGTTTCTTATGCAACTTTCTAGATATCCACTCGTGTTTCTTTTCAACCTTCTAAAAAGTCTCTTGCCGCTGTTCAACCACCTACATATAACTGTATTGTTGTTTAAACTTCTAAACATTTCTCTGTTTCATCCAAGTTTCTTTACATTTTCCTTTATTTCTTGTCCAACCCTCTAGATAATTTCTTCTGTTCTATCCAACTACCTGCACGTTAATGTTTTTTTTTGTTTTCCCCCTTTTCTTATCCACATTTTGGTCATTCCCCGTGTTTCTTGTCAAAACACTTGGACATTCCATTGTTTTTTTTGATTAAACGTTTAGAAACATCCTTGTTTCTTTCCGCCAGTCATAACATTCCCCTATTTGATAAAAAGTTTGAAACAACATGTACGTTTCTTTGTAACATAGCGTTATTCTAAACATCAAATTACCAACTTTGTAACACAGCGTTATTCTAAACCTCAAATTACCAACTTTGTAACACAGCGTTATTCTAAACCTCAAATTACCAACTTTGTAACACAGCGTTACTCTAAACCTCAAATTACCAACTTTGTAACACAGCGTTACTCTAAACCTCAAATTACCAACTTTGTAACATAGCGTTATTCTAAACCTCAAATTATCAACTTTGTAACATAGCGTTATTCTAAACCTCAAATTACCAACTTTGTAACACAGCGTTACTCTAAACCTCAAATTACCAACTTTGTAACATAGCGTTATTTTTGTTATTTACACTGGTGTAAAGTCAGTATGATGCAATATCTAGACCTCAAGGTAGTGAGACGAAGAAACAAAAACGTTGGTAATTTGAGGTTTAGAAAAACGCTATGTTACAAAGTTGGTAATTTGAGGTTTAGTTATAAAATAGGACGACGTCACTTATTTTCTACGTAAAACATATGGCTTTACAGCAGTGTAAAGAACCAATTATAAGATAGGACGACGTCACTCATTTTCTATGTAAAAACATATGGACGATGTCACTCGTTTTCTATGTAAAACATATGGCTTTACAGCAGTGTAAAGAACCAATTACAAAATAGGACGACGTCACTCATTTTCTATGTAAAAACATAGGAGAACCAAGTCATAACTAATGGTATTGATGGTATTTTGTTTTGATTTTTTGTATGTGGCTCATATGATATTCGGGACGCTGTAATCAACAAAGTCACAGTTCCACAAACAACTTATTGCATAAATAGTTTAGAAATATGTGTTTAAAAAGCTGGCCCTATCGGTAATTCTAGGATTAAAAACGTAAAAGATAAAGGTTTTTTTTTTTAGTAAATACGTTATCAAACATCTGAATAGAAAAACAATAAAAATTCATATCCACGATAAGCATGAATATGTAAATTCACAACGAATACAAGAAAGCGCTTTAATCTGAGTGACTATTTTAGACGGTATATTTTCCCAACGGATGTCAGTACACTTAGGTGATAATACAAGCTACTATAAGTTTAATATATTCAAATGGTGATTAGAATTAGACAGACAACAAGAAACGTTTTTGTTTTGTTTTTTCGTATCATTATAAAACGCTGCTTTGTTTTCGAGCGGAAGTTTCGGTCCTGTGTTAACGACTTCCTTTCTTATATTGCATGAAACAAGCAACAGGTGTCCAATCGGACTAACTTGATAAAGATGTTTTAACATAATAGAAACGAGGCTTGCTATACTTAGGTAATTAGTAAGTTTTTGTTTTTTTAATGGTGCCTGTTTTTAACTTACAGATATTGGGTAAGGTCATTTATCATATGCAAAATGGTGGACACTTAAATTTAGATGAGAAACTGACCAGTGATCAGTGGTCAGCAACTTCTACCAGCGGCGTGTTTAAGTAGCAAGTGATGTCTAGAATTTGAAGTGTCACTTTTAAGTCCTAATAGATAAATCAGAAGTCACTTGTTAATTAAACCTTTGAAGGAAGAAAGATTTGGTTTTCACTGGAAGTCAGAACCTGAATATACGAACAGTTTTTTTTAAAAAAAAGAATAAAGCAATAACATTAACAATTTCGTTTGGAGTTTACTTACTGATTATAATTAATATTTTGTTACAAGTTACAGGTTTTGGAGTAAGGAAGAATATTTTTAAAACAGGTATGACGTTTCGATCACTGGTGAGATTGTTCTCAGTGTACTTAAATTTAAATACACTGTTAGATTGTTGAATTGTGATTTAAATACTAAAATCATTTATACTGTTAAAAGTTGTGTACTTGAGAATGATCGCACCAGTGATCGAAACGTCTTACCCGTTTTAAAAATATTTTTATTTATTGTAAAAGCTGCAACTTGTAATAAAATAAAGTGATAACGTGTTTTACTGCGTCTAGAAACAGCTGATCAGATACTTCTTTCTACAATAGTGCAAAATAACATTTCAACAGATTGCCGTAAATTATCCTTAAACTCAGTAAATATATATTTTTTATTTTACCTCTAAACTCCTTTATGTTTTCTACTTAATGCCTGAAGGGGCGTGACAAAAGTAAAATGTATAAAAATACTTGTGTGAACAATTTAAATGAGTATGTCTGAACGAATCTTTATGAAACAAGCTACACATGTGTGTCTGTTGAGCAGAAAATATTTCGTGAAACAATCTAAATAACATCCATGTTTGATGAGCAAGAAATACTTTGTGAAACAATCTAAATAACATCTATGTTTGACGAGCAAGAAATGCTTTGTGAAACAATCTAAATAACATCCATGTTTGACGAGCAAGAAATACTTTGTGAAACAATCTAAATAACATCCATGTTTGACGAGCAAGAAATACTTTGTGAAACAATCTAAATAGCATCCATGTTTGATGAGCAAGAAATACTTTGTGAAACAATCTAAATAACATCCATGTCCTATGAGAAGGTTATACATCTCCATATGCGAATTTACAATTATTCCGTTTCTGGATGTATTGTTCATGCATTATTGATTGAATGGGCTTTGGTCCATTTAATTTCAATAGATAGATGTATAGGAATAACTATATATTTATAATTACATGCCAAACAAGTTGAAGAACCCGAAAGAAGATACATCTTCAAGTTTCAGTTATGAATGGAGTTTAGTTTTAACGTCATATTACTATATATATATATGTGTGTGTTTGTTTGGTACAGAGCTAGTTTGTTTCGCCATATACAGTATTAGATATATTCGGTAGAAGTCTAGTTTGTACCATTATAGTACTAGATATGCCTGGTAGAGGGCTGGTTTGTAATGTCCGAGAGAGAGGTCTAGCTTGTAACATTATGGTATTAAATATGTGCAATAGAGGTCTACCTCTTAACGTAATAGCACTAGATAGGTCCAGTAGAGGTATAGCTTGTAACGTCATGATTCTAGATATGCCCAGGACGGGTCTAGTTTGTGACGTCATAGCTATAGATATGTCCAGGAGAGCTTTAGCTTGTAACGTCATAGCACTAGCTATGTCCAGTAAAGTTTTAGCTTGCACCGTCATAGCACTATCTATATCCAGTAGAGATCTAGTTTGTAACGTCATAGCACTAGATTTGTCCAGTAGAGGTCTAGTTTGTGACGTAATAGCACTAGCTCTGTCCGGAAGAGGGCTATCTTGTAACATCATACTACCAGATATGTCCAGAAGAGGTATAACCTGTAACGTCATAGTACTAGATATATCCAATAGAGGTCTAACTTGTAACATCATAATATTAGATGTGTATAGGAGAGGTCTAACTTGTAACGTCATAGTACTAGATATATCCAATAGAGGTCTAACTTGTAACATCATACTACCAGATATGACCAGAAGAGGTATAACCTGTAACGTCATAGTACTAGATATATCCAATAGATGTCTAACTTGTGACATCATACTACCAGATATGTCCAGAAGAGGTATAACTTGTAACGTCATAGTACTAGATATATCCAATAGAGGTCTAACTTGTAACATCATAATATTAGATGTGTATAGGAGAGGTCTAACTTGTAACGTCATAGTACTAGATATATCCAATAGAGGTCTAACTTGTGACATCATACTACCAGATATGTCCAGAAGAGGTATAACTTGTAACGTCATAGTACTAGATATATCCAATAGAGGTCTAACTTGGAACATCATAATATTAGATGTGTATAGAAGAGGTCAAGGCTATAATTTCATGTTACTGTTATGTGTTAGATGCGTTTTAAATTAAGTTATATGATATTTTTAAACATCCAAGAGACTTCTATCATTCTTTATAAACACTAAGAAGTTTGGTAGTATTCACATTATTCTAGTTGATGAGTGACTGTTATTTAAATCAAAGGCAATATATATGTACATATACACTAATTTCCTATAAAAGGTACAATATCAGTTTGGTGGAACATCTGTTTCTCGTACTATGCAGATCCTATGAGTGCATGTAGTACTGTTTTCGTGAAGTACACTGAAACTAGTCAGTTGGATAGTAGCATAAGGTGGTTTTTACTCTTTTAAAAAAAGTATTTAAATTTATTTCTGTCACGTGTACTTTTTTACGTAAAGCAAGGAATATTTCCAGCTTTCCACAATAAGAACTGATACATAAAATGCATCAATATCCTGTTCGTACAATCAGAGAATAGGTTACAAAGCTGATTAGGTTTTCCAAAAACTACGTGAGGACAATGTACTTCGGGAACATGATGGCGTGTTCAAACTCATTAAAGTTTACTGAGCTAGCCCATGTCTTATGTTTGTCCATTTGTTGAAGCTACACAAGAGATATCTGCATATACCGTCCTTAATTTCGAAGGGATAAGCTAAAGGGAATGTAGATATGTTCAACATCACTCCCCGCCAACTGTTGGACTACTCTTGTCAGACCAAGTAATGGGATTTGACCATCATTCTTATAACGCACTTAAGGCCCCAAAGCACAAAGTACGGAAAGGAGAGAGGGGGCTTCAGCGGTAATGGGACTCGAACCACGTAACCTCAAATTCACAGTCCGGAAAGCTAACCACCAAACTACACTCATCAAATTATTGTCCCAAATCACTTTTCTCTCATCAGAACCCTAAAATAGTTACGTCCCCAAAAGTGAAGATTTTGAAATCAAGGATTGTTGGGTCCAAGACGCACGTATCATCAACTTACCACGTAGCCAACAATCCGCTCACAAACTGAACTGTACAGAGTAACGTTGATTAAATAAATTCTAGTTTCTATTGTTTGTGTTCAGTGAAGTTAAAGAACACATTTATAAACAATACATATTAGTTTATGAAAATATGTTAGAACGCAAATGAATTAGCACCAACTGTATTATAATGGATATCTGCACTAGTTTCATACGTAATGTTGTGAATTACGATTGATAAATTTACATTCTGTGATTTATGCTTCTAAATATCAAGAAGCCTGCGCAGTTTAGTGGTCAACGTATCCGGACTCTGAATCCGAGAATTCATGGTGCGACGTAGTGCCATAAAAAGCGTAGCTTAGTGGTCAGCATATCCGTTTCGAGGCATTGGATTTATAGATCCCCGCCAATATGTTGACCCCGCGAAAGGGCCGTCAAATGGTTTGTCGAAAGTTGTCGATTTCTGGAAAACAAGCCTGAACCTTTTGCTTTGCTTTCTTTGTATTTGCTTTTGCTTCTTGAACTCTATCTCTACTCCAAACAATCCTCAATTAATATTAAAAAATCTAAAAACTCCATTTTAATAAAATTCCTTTTAAAGCTCACCTTGAATGATGGATCACTGTCACATAATGTAATATCTCACGAGCGAGGATAAGGGGGATATCAATAACCCTGAACACCCCAGTTGAAGAAAGTCTTTCTATCCTTGGAAACTAAATTCCCGCCACGTTAAAGAAGAAAAAAAAAGGGGGGGGGAGCGTATCTGGACACTGAATCCAAGGTTCATAGTGCGTCGTAGTGGCATAAAAAGCGTAGCTTAGTGGTCAGCGTATCCGGACTCTGAATCCGAGGGCTCATATTGCGTCGTATTGGGGTCGTGGGTGTGCTATAAAGAACGGAGACCAAATTCCTCTATTCGGTAAGGTAAGAGTAGCCCAAGAGTTGTTGGCGAGTACTGTTGTTTAGCTGCTTTCCCTGTAACTTCAAAATTAGGGCCGGCTATACACAGATATTATTTTGTTCACTTTGCGAGAAAGTCTTAAGCAAACAAGCAATAATCAACTTTGTAATTCGATATCACTGCGACATATAATTCTCTTTACCTCTCTTGTCTTTTCTTGCGTTGTCATCATAATTGAAAGAAGGATTTGTCGCACAACAGCGTTATTAAAAAGTTCTTAGTAAGGGCTGGTTTTGTACTGAAATCATAAATACGGTTAAAATTATGCTCAGATTAGGAAAGCAAGTAGAGTGAGTAATATAACAACCATCTAAAATTTACTGCTATTAAATGTGAAATAAGGGAGAAAATCTACACTAAAGATATATATATATATATACGGGAAATTGAAAACATTTTCTTAAGACTTTGTTCATATAATTAGTTAGCTGAATTGCGCTGGCAATATAATAAGGCAAATAGCATTGCCAGCTAGTAATTAGTTAGTATTCAAAGGAATTAGTCTTACAAAGCGAGACAATAGTGCACAGTACTAAGTCATCACCCGTTGTGGGTCAGGGAAAGTTATTGCAGATTTCCTTGTTTCCGGTAAGGCAAACAATGGCGTGTTCCACAACAAGATTATGTTAAGTACCACTATATGGCGTTGCAAGTACGGCTAAGAAAAAAAAATGAAGGTAGAGGAAGGGAAACAGATGATTAACCGGATCAAAAATGTTGACGTGCCACACAAAGAGATAGAAAAGGGCGGAAGTTGTGTCAATTGATCGGGCGGTGCTATGTTCCTCGGTAAACCATGAAGACATTGCACGCCTGCCACTCGTGAGCAGCCAATCGCGGACACAGACTGCAGGTCGCGTGCGGGAGGACTATACTGATAATGTTACGGTTTGTTCAGCAGACCTAAAGAGAACGAAGGAGCTAGAAAAGCCTTCAGGAACGAACTGTTTTTACAAGTAGAAACATTCATATAGTTTTCTAATAACAAAGAAACTTCAGGGGAGGGGGAATAGGAGATATTCCAAAGAATTAAGGGTGTAATTATGTCTTGTTTGTGTTTTTAGCTTCGCATGCTAAGGCAAACGTATGCATCTACATGTTGAATTAAATATCGCTTACTCAGCTAGCTTAGACAGCTTAAGAATCCAGCGAAACTTTCAACTCAGGTATCTATACTTGTGAGAAAACATAGAATCAAAATGTAATACAGCGTTTGGCTTATCATATAAGAGACATCTACAGAAAATATGCACTACTTGTCCTCACATCATAGCTACGCCAAAATTTAGGCTAATAATGCAATACAAGGAAAATGTTCCACATATTTTGAGATAATATACAAGTAAACCTACTAATAGTAAAAAATTGCGATATTTCCTTCATGTAGTGTTATTTATCCTAACGAAAGCTAACGTTCAAAATCGGGAGGAACAAACTGGGACAGCATTTTTGAAACCCGTTTTTTTGCACACTAGTGATATCTAGAGTAAACATGTAATAATGTTTCTTACGACAATATCCAGAGCCAATATATTTCGTCGTATTTGCCTTCTAAACATTCTTCCTGGAACAATCCAGTTAGAATCTGTCCGGTCTCTAGAGTAAACATGTTTCTTACGACAATATCCAGAGCCAATATATTTCGTCTTATTTGCCTTCTAAACATTCTTCCTGGAACAATCCAGTTAGAATCTGTCCGGTCTCTAGAGTAAACATGTTTCTTACGACAATATCCAGAACCAATATATTTCGTCGTATTTGCCTTCTAAACATTCTTCCTGGAACAATCAAGTTAGAATCTGTCCGGCTTCCTGTCGACTTCTTGTATAGTTTGTATTACTATTTTGTTTGTTTTTAAAATTCATTGAAATCCAGTAAGTGAGCGGTATTAATGACCGAAAATGAGCTGTGTATATGTTATTCAATGTTCGTTTAAAACCGTGGGAATACAGTAAGTAGATGTATCACAATTATGTATTCCGATCGTGGTGCATTTCACTTCGGAAATTTGTTAACGTCAGCCTAGAATAGAACGACGAAAGAGAAAACATCGCAGTATGAAGAAAATCAGAAAATAACAAAAGCTAGTAGCTCATTGAAAGTGTTATGAATGATAACAGCTGTAAAACTGACTGGTCTGAGAATTAAATGACTTTTCATTTGCTGTGGGTTATCAGGTACCATCAACGGAAAAATGTATTTATTATATTTAATACAGTAATTAAGAAAGTGATTTCTAATTCAAACAGTAAAAGAGAATTACACTAATAATAATGGTTTCTGGCAGAGTATTAACCCTCAAATTACTGACTTGTTTTTACACCGTTCAATACCGGTGGGGTTTATATATATTAGATCATATTAAGTAATTTTATGGTTTTGCCTGTTATAACACCCACTGTCAAGAACTGGCGATAAAAGTAGTTTAAAATATTAATTTTTTGTTTAAAATACACATAAGATTCTAGAAGTAATTAGTGGAATTATTAACAATATATGTATTTTATTTATGCTAAAATTTTGTGTGTGTGTGTGTGAATCATATATTGCTAGTCATCCTGTAACCCGCAAAATCATGGACTCAAAAGCAACTCGACACATAAACAGCTTGGATAAATGTGTTTAAAAAGGTCGATGTGGTCCATATTGATCTCATCGGTAATTACAGGGTTAACAATTTACTTCAGCAAAAATATTCAGATTGAAAGAGAAGCTTTGCAGTAAGGATCAAACTTGAAAGTGTTAATTGATTACATGTGTATTCGTAGTAAGAATTAAACTTGAAAGTGTTAATTGATTACATGTGTATTCGTCGTAAGAATTAAACTTGAAAGTGTTAATTGATTACATGTGTATTCGTAGTAAGAATTAAACTTGAAAGTGTTAATTGATTACATGTGTATTCGTAGTAAGAATTAAATTTGAAAGTGTTAATTGATTACATGTGTATTCGTAGTAAGAATTAAACTTGAAAGTGTTAATTGATTACATGTGTATTCGTAGTAAGAATTAAACTTGAAAGTGTTAATTGATTACATGTGTATTCGTAGTAAGAATTAAACTTGAAAGTGTTAATTGGTAGAATGAAATTTTGAAAGTTAACGCGGGTTTTAATGTTGTATGGTGATTTTGATTTTCTGTATATTGGTGAAGTTGAACCTTTCAAAACGTAGCGATGTAAGAAGCACGCTCGGGCCAGTACCAGCTTTAGCAGGTAGGCTAGGTAGGCAGTTGCCTTAAATGGTATACTCCAGAGGCCGCCAAAATGAAGGAAATTGGTATATCATTTTACTTTCAATAGAATCAACTATCTAGCGCTTGCATGACACCAACTGCCCCCCCCCCATTTCTGACCTGGAAACTGTGTGTAGAGAATAAACACTGTAAAATAATGAACTTAAATATAAAATAGAAACCTCTACCGAGCTCAAAAGCCAAAATCAACTACCTAGCGCTTGCATGACACCAACTCCCCCCCCCCCATTTCTGACCTGGAAACTGTGTGTAGAGAATAAACACTGTAAAATAATGAACTTAAATACAAAATAGAAACCTCTACCGAGATCACAAGCCAGAATCAACTATATTTAGCTCATAGAGAGACAAGTTATCATAAACCTAAACAGCTTGAAGTCAGATACAGATTAATTACTAATGGAAGTATTTACTACAAATTGCTACATTTTAACACTAAAGTGTGAAAAAACGATCTTTACTCTCCAGATATCAAACAAAATACTTTACATTTCAGCCAGCGTTTTACCATTGGGGCTTCATCAAGGATAGGAGCACAAGATCTGTTTGGTTGGAAAAACAATAATTGACTTAATTCGTTAAGCTGCTTTTAGCATTCTATTTCTTGAGATTTTCATATCGTGCTTTTAACAATATTTAAGATATATGTGTTAATTTTTTTTTCACCAGAGGTGAAATTGAAAAGAAAAACAATGACGTAGAGGCCTAATCTAATGTATTCTTTGATTGGCCATACTCTCTGCTATGAACTGCAGTTTCACCTACTCAAGGCTCATCAGCAAACCAAAAAAATACCGTTAGGCTTATTATAATTGTAAAGTGTATATAATATCTATGGGGTTTTAAGTCTGTTATATGATGAAGTAAATCGGACTCAAAACCCCAGTGATAATATCTAGAATATTACTCTTGTTTTACAACTGTTCTACTATTATATTGTAATTATGATACTAACTATCTTACTATACCATCATTTTACAACTGTTCTACTACTATTATAATGTAATTATGATACTAACTATCTTACTATACCATCATTTTACAACTGTTCTACTATTATAATGTAATTATGATACTAACTATCTTACTATACCATCATTTTACAACTGTTCTACTATTAAAGTATAGTTATGATACGTACTATCTTACTATACCATCATTTTACAACTGTTCTACTATTAAATTATAGTTATGATACGTACTATCTTACTATACCATCATTTTACAACTGTTCTACTATTAAAGTATAGTTATGATACTTACTATACCATCATTTTACAACTGTTCTACTATTAAAGTATAGTTATGATACTTACTATTTTATTATACCATCATTTTACAACTGTTCTACTATTAAAGTATAGTTATGATACTTACTATACCATCATTTTACAACTGTTCTACTATTAAAGTATAGTTATGATACTTACTATCTTACTATACCATCATTTTACAACTAAGTATCTTACTGTACCATCATTTTACAACTGTTCTACTATTAAAGTATAGTTATGATACTAAGTATCTTACTATACCATCATAGAATAAAAGTAGCTTAATATACTAAGTAGATGACAACTTTATGATCTGGCTGAATGACAGAGGAAATAACCGCAAGTTCCTATCAAAGCTTAACGAAAAAAACAACCCAACAACATACAATTTACTATGGAAACTAAAAATGATTATACCTTATCTATCTTAACTGTACTGACATGCAGACGGGACGGTAAATTAATTACAAATATTTACCAAAACCCTAAACATAAATAAATCATTTGAACTTCACACCTCTCCCCCTTTTCAGTAAATCAGAAATCCTGAAGCACTTGGTAACCAGCTCAGCAGACGTATATGTGGTAAAGATCGTCTTGAAGCGGAATTAAACAGACTGAAAGTCACTTTCTGAAGGCATAACTATCCTGAGTCTCTTATCCAGAAAGCTATAGAAAAGAATAAGATATAGTCTAAACAACAAATCACGAATGATAATACCAATTCGGATCCACAGTTAATATGCAGTCTTCTAAACGTACCGGGACTCAGTCAGTAATGAATGACGTGGAGGCCTAATCTTGTTTAATATTGTCCACATGACAATAAAGTGACTAGAAAAACACAACGTTATGTTGTTATTACCGTACGCAATATATAACAATACTGGTATCAACATGAAGTACACAAAATAATCATCGCTGGCAATTCACAATACTGGTATCAACATGAAGTACACAAAATAATCATCGTTGTCAATACACAATACTGGTATCAACATGAAGTACACAAAATAATCATCGTTGTCAATACACAATACTGGTATCAACATGAAGTACACAAAATAATCATCGTTGGCAATTCACAATACTGGTATCAACATGAAGTACACAAAATAATCATCGTTGTTAATACAAACTATGCACATACTATAATAATCATAGTTAACAGAACAAAGTTAAAAACTCATAATTTTTTTTTTTGAGTTTTTAACGTTGAACGTTACACACGTGCCAACAAATTAAAAAACAAAAACAGAACAAGGTATTAATTTCGTTTTGAATTTACTTACTGGTTATAAGCATTTATTACAAGTTACAGCTCTTACAGTAAAATATTCTTCCTTATTGTAAAAGCTGTAACTTGTAATAAAAGAAACAAAGTATTGTTAACAATCAAGGTACACGAAGAATTATTGTTACGAAATTAGGTACATAACATAATAATATTTTCAACACTAATTAGACAAAGCAACACTGTTATATCATCGACAATACAAACGAATGCTATCGTAAATGCTTTGTAAAGAATACAACACAAAAATAAGCACACTATAAGTGGCATAATATAACCCTTATTATACTTCAAACAAATTGCTGTTTATAATTCTTGATATAACGTTAAAATGTCTTTTTGTCCAATGACCGCTAAAACATCTTGTGTGGTAGACATTTGAGAACATAAATTCATAGCTTTAAATATTGTAAACTGTATTCTTTTTTATATTTTTAAACAAGACACCGGAAGTGTCTAGTGGCTTCTCCTTTTGTACTGGTTTTATGTTAATGGAAGGCAACGTTGAATAAGTGTCTGTGTAAATCAATAGCACTTACAGAAAATGTTTAAAGTTATAGTAACGTGATTTTAATGTGATAGATATCAAATTGTATTTGTATGGCAGTTGTTCTAAAATGATTGCCATAAACAGATATTATAGAATTTGTTCGGAACAAATTCTATAATATCTGTTTATGGCAATCGTTCGAAACACACTCTATAATATCTGTTTTATGACAACCGTTTGAAACAAATTCTATAATATCTGTTTTATGACAATCGTTCGAAACAAATTCTATAATATCTGTTTTATGGCAATCGTTCGAAACAAATTCTATAACATCTGTTTTATGGCAATAGTTCGAAACAAATTCTATAATATGAGTTTTATGACAATCGTTTGAAACAAATTCTATAATATTTGTTTTATGGCAATAGTTCGAAACAAATTCTATAATATGAGTTTTATGAGAATCGTTTGAAACAAATTCTATAATATCTGTTTTATGGCAATAGTTCGAAACAAATTTTATAATATGAGTTTTATGACAATCGTTTGAAACAAATTCTATAATATCTGTTTATGGCAATCGTTCGAAACAAATTCTATAATATGAGTTTTATGGCAATCGTTTGAAACAAATTCTATAATTTCTGTTTTTGGCAATAGTTCGAAACAAATTCTATAATTTCTGTTTTTGGCAGTTGTTCTAAATATATTCTATAATTTCTGTTTTATGGCAATTGTTCTAAAACAAATTCTATGATATCTGTTTTATGGTACCCTAGCAGTCAATGGCTTACTTACATGACTTCTTTCAAAAATATATAGAGCATTTGTTTCGATATGAAATGGTTTATTATGACGGTGTTATTTGTTTTTACAAGAAACGGAAATTTTTTATCTGTATGTAGTAGCATAACAACCCATGGTGTTGTTACACATGCATTTTAAATCGTCTTTCGTGGCAACACAAAATATTGTGGCTGTCTCAGAACATTTTTTAAAGAATTACAGATCATAACAACTATAGATCTATTTTTAGACAATCTTTAAGAATGTTAACATAAAATCTCCTGGTTGTCAAAAATGTTTTGGTTTTGAACAAGTTCAGGATTTTTTAGGCATTTGTGTAATGTCTTTATAGTCACCACTAATAACCTAAAATATTTTAGGTGTTTGAATAACACGTGACTTTACTAATTATTTATTATCAATCAGCGACCTAGTTGATAACTTATTTGTGTTTTCTTCAACAAAACGTGTAATTTCAGGGAAAAGAACTCGTCAATGACCTAACGAACCAAAGAATATAATAGACCTTTACGTAATTCACGAACTTTTATCTTTTCACTGAAATTACACGTTTTGGCGAACATGAGAAATAAGCTCACAAATAAATATAGGTCATTGTTGTGTAGCAGGATAATAGTGGGCAGTCTATTGTGGTAGGTTTACTGGAGTATAATGAGAACAAATGTAATATACTCTGTATACAAGGAGGAATGTGTGTCCTTAAACTGAGCTTACATGTAAATCATGTTTTTTATTGGTAATAAGAAATAAATTCATGCCAAGTTATCGACTACGTCACTACACAACAGATCAATGTGATACTGAAGGTTTTAGGTGTTTACTTATGGCTCATTTGAAAATATTATCGCGTTAAAAACGTGATTTTATACTCTGATACACACACCTGTTTGTGCTTTTTTCATTATTTTTGTTTAAAATATTCCTAAATCTTGTTTTTCGTACAAGAAGAAAGAATAGAAATAACAAATTAAATCGTTATACAGACGACACTGGACAGGCAGGGAAATCTAAATACTAAATTTCTACATTAGTTTAGGTTTGAATAGGAAGCACAATTTGAAATATCTAGTCAGATGATAGGTTTCCAAAATAACTAGGTTAATTTCTTGCTAGAGTTACTTAGAGATAGCATGAGCAGTTCCCATAGTTACGGCGTCCATCTGCTCCCGCTTCGTGGGTCACTGGTCTCTTGGCTCAGGACGTCTCTATGTAGACCTTGTTTAGCCACAGGATACCTGTAATTTGGTCTTTTTAATAGCCGAGATGATGCGCTTAGGCTGAACCAGCCATGGGCTCGAATTCGACCGTTGGTTTTAACCCAGACAAAAAAAACAACAACAACAACAAAACGCACACTAGATAGGTTGGGGACAGAAATGCCAAGCTATTTTCGAGCATTGTGTTAATCTGTTAGCAAGCCAACCGTACCTTTTTTTAGATATGTAGTTGCATTCCCAGAGTTTAATTTCTGCTTACTTTATCTTAGAATAATCGCATTTTATAAAGTAAAATAATATACATTTAGTCAGTATATAATATATATATTATAATATACGCGTGTGTTGGTTTTCATGAGTGAGATAAGGCAATGTACAACAAAGAATAACACATTTTACATCTGTGGTTTGCTGTTGACCAGAACGACAACCTGTTGGGTGATTAATAAACAGGTCATGTTTATGCTTTAAATAACCACCGTTAAGATATCATATAGTTATTAAAGTTTAGAAATATTTACGTATTTAAAAATAGCACCATGATTTCAAATATGGTTATATTTACAAAATAAGAATAACAGAAAATGGAGAATAACGCTTAAATTACAGTAATGCACTGGAAAAATAATTAATGAAGCATATTTTTTTATTTATCCAAGGCTATCAAACAAAAAGCATTAGTCAACTTCACTACTTGAGATGAAGTGTTTACATAGCTATAAAAATACACAAATACATGCGATACTTTAATCCTATTTATATATTCTTAATAAGCTAGGTTAAATTGAAATTATTAATAAGCCTTAAGTACAACTTGTAACCTTATATATATTCACGCCCAGATTCAGTTATTCATAACAATTAGGCTAAGAAAAATACGATATTAGTGTTGGCAATTTGTCCCGTCCATGACAGTGCCAACGGCATTTTGCGTAAAAAAAAACCTTTACATATTTATATTTACAATAATATAACATACAAGTTTTACGTTGCCACGTTTTTTACCGTTCTAAAATGTAAATATTGAAAAGGTCGCAAGTAGGCCTAGCCTACACTTTCAATAATGTAGACTTATTTGTCTGTGTTTCTGGTAACTGAGTATCGGCTTGCCTATCTATCTGTGAAAATGAGTTGCTATACTTACAACTAATATACTGCTCGAAATCAAATTGAAGCACAAAATAAATGAGATATGATATATATATATTATCACTTTTTGCCCTTAAGAAACATTTATCTTAAATACTTTCAATTATGAAATTATAAAACGCTTAATCCTCAATCTGACGTATAGAGAGAATAAAATCGACTATCGATTAACAAGTGAAATCCTTTATCTTATTCAACTAGTTCTAAAGATTTAATAGAAGAATAACAATACCAAAATATTAGACAAAGTTATTCAACAAATGAGTTGACTATTGCCAAACGTTAAACTAAACTTACGTCTCTTTTTTGGTGTATGCGTATCCAACGTTACTTGAGAGTTTGTGAAAGGGTTCCCATTGTAGGTAATGTCCATCATTGTGATCTCTGAACTGTCTACAGTGGTATACAGATCGTCTTGCATGTAAACAGCTGCACCTTTTACAGCGCTTACACGATTTGATAGCCGGTCCTTCGGTCCTCTACAATATCGCTATTCTGAAGTAACTGTTCAATTGGAGAATACGCGGTAGTTCTCAATTTCTGAACTATTAACAGAGCTGACATCAAACCGAAATCTTGAAATAAAAAAAAAAGACAATAGATTATATAACAAATCATTTCTTTTGAAGCATTGTTTCAGTTTACAATTTGTCAACTGCAAAACAAACAAACAAAAAAGAAACATTCCAAAATCTAAAGACATTTTAAAAGGAGAAACGCATGTGTATGCACACACAATTAGTGAAAGTAAGTTTTATTTCCTACTGGCAGTATATTAGTAGTGTTTGTCTTACCCCTACCTACATTTTATACAAATCAACACTGCTAACTTATGTGCACCGAAGCTTGAGCATTTGAACATTAAAATTTTAATACTAGTGGGTATTATAGTTTGATTTTTAAAACAATTTTTAGCTGCGGCATAGCGGCTTTAGAATGGCTTAGAGCCTTAGAGTTTTTTTTCTCCAAGTATAACCTTTTAGCTCATAGTTCTGTCATCTCTTGACCAATGTGAGATCTAATTACAGTTTTCGACTCAGGAGATCAAACCCTTTCGATTGATGTATTTGACCGCGCCCAAGGTATCATAGATTAGGTTACTCTAATCCTGTCTAAAAGAATTTCCATTTGAGTGTAGGCTGGTAGAGATCCTGATGAGTAATAATAAAAACCGAATCGGGTATACGCGCGCCTCACGCTTGGTATTGCTGGCACACAAAAATATAGAGAATAAGAACGAAGAAAAAAAGTCTCATAGATTAATTTACTCTAATCCTGCCTAAAAGAATTTCAAGTGCCGCGGCTATTGAGGATTCCATCTTGTTTCGGTTGGAATGGAATCAAAACAGTACCTAAATCACGTGCGTGCAGCCCACCAGACTGGTAGTAGAACCTGAAGCGCGGTATTTTTTTTTCTTCTTACATCAATGTTACATGACACCCAACTCGGTCGTCAAAACATAAAACGACCTTGACAAATTGATTTGCCGGTACGGCGTATCGACCTGAAATTCTTACCGGTACGCCGTACGGGAACGTACCGTTTTACTTACGCTACTGGCACACATTTAAACAGTGAATAAAACTTTAAAAAGTCAATAACATAACTTGTAATTACACAACCTTGATTAAAGGTGATAAACTTAAACATGAGATTTTTAAAGTAATTTATTGTTATTTAGCAAAATAACAATGAATATGGTGCAAAATGGAACTTCGGGACTGAAAATATCAACATGCTAGAAGAAAATGAGCTATTCTCATGCAGGTATATAAACAGTAATGTTTTAACATTTTCAAATTACATTCGTCGTGGTGTATTACAATATCATTTCTGAACATGTTGTCAATAGATAGTTTTTAATCTGATTAAGTTTGTTTTTCATTAAAATACCCTATGAAATTTGACAATGTGTTAAGATTTTTGAATATAGTACTTCCCTTAGCTCACCTATAAGTCTGAGGACTTATAAAGCTAAAATTCGGGTTTCGATACCAGTAATGGGCTAAGCACAGATAGTCCAGTGTTTGGATTTGCGTTTAACAGCAAACAAAATCCAAGACAAAAAAAGAAAGTTTAAATATATTTAAGTGATTGGCCGGAAATATTACCAGCTTGGCTAACACTGATTTTTCATGCCGAAGAAACACCAGCATATGAGAATATTTTTTCGTCACATAACTACAATTAAGAACAAGATAAACATTTGGTTGGAACGTCGAAATTAGTTTCATCTGGTAATTCCTGAAAAAAAAAGGCATGTGACAATCGACATTTCTAAGCTTCAACTCGAAACCACTGAAGAAAAAAAAACTCTCTTGATAAGCTCAATTCTTATCACGTGCTGTACCAAACGCGTCATTGCCGTGATTGTATTCAAAGTTTTTTTGTTTTTTTAGTGTAATACTTTAATTTGGTTGACTCATTCTTGGTCGAAATATGGTTATAGATTTAAAATTGCAGAAATACTTAATATGAGATTGTTTTGCCGTAAACAGATAGGTTTAGAAACAAAAACAAAGATAGTAACCAATTGTTTTGATTTGAGAGGCGTAAAAAGATGTGATTTTCACTTTTATTTTTCTTATCTTGAGTAGTCTCTGTATAGCAAATAAAAATCATGTGGCGATCGGAATCTAATGTTATTTAAAGATTGACAAAGAAGTAAAATTTATGTATAGGAAATATATCTTATATAAAGTTTACTGTTTTTAATTAGTAAGCTAAGCTATTTTAAACGCGGCCTCCCAGTGGCACAGCGGCATGTATGCGGACTTACAGAGCTATAAATCGGGTTTCGATACCCATGGTGGGCAGAGCACAGATAGCCCATTGTGTAGCTTTGTGCTTAATTACAAACAAACAATTTAAACGCGATTTAAAATCTTTTTCGTATTTGAATGATTAATCTGAAAAACAGTGAAGCAAAACTAGCTCTCTTTCTGAGTTCTTGGTTTTCTTACGCTGCCAGAATGTTCTTATTTTTCTACTAGGACCGAGCGTGGCCTATTGGTAAGCGTGCCTGTTCGTGAATTTGAGGATTTATGGTTCGTATCCTGCTGTTTAGGTCCGTGGGTGCACTATAAGAATGACGGTGAAATCCCACTATTCGGTCAGACAAGAGCAGCCCAAGAGTTGGCGGTTATTGCTCTTGACGAGCTTCCTTCCCTCTAATCTAACAGTTAGAATTAAGGACGGCTATGCGCAGATAGCCTTTGTTGCATATACGCTCTAAACAAACAAATAAACGTTTCCACTATTGCAGAAGGATTTGTTACTCTTTAGACAACGGCCCTCCCAGTGACACAGCGGTATGTTTGTGGACTTACAACGCTAGAAATCGGGTTTCGATACCCGTGGTGGGCAGAGCACAGATAGCCCATTGAGTAGCTTTGGGCTTAATTCAAACAAACAAACTTTAGACAGCGTTACTATTATGATCAATTCATATATAGCTTCAACGTTTTAATTTAGAACAAGTACAGCATCCTACGCTTAACATAGAGGTGGTGTACTGTAAACAATAATACACTATGTAAACTGTCCCAGTAAAGGTTATGACAGTCACAGAAGAAAAATATAGTCACGAGCGAAGGAATCAAAATTCCACTAAAAACAACAAAGAAAAAATGTTGTTTTGTACATTAGATCCACATATTACAGCATTTAAACGCTCCAGGTAAGGTATGTTGCTCTGAAAGGGCCAAGTATTTGGCGCTTTTATTATTAAATGCGGAAAAATAATACATTTTTTAACAAAAACTCTACAGTTTATTAGTAATAGATAAGACAGGTAAATACATAAACAGATCTGTGAAATATAAACTGTTTGTTATCAAATAATTCTTTCTTTTTGTAGTTAATATAGACTGAGTGTCAATGTTAGTGGGGAATCATTAGATATTGGTTATAAAGCTTGACTCACTGAAGTGGACATTGTTTGTGCTTGGTTGCTCCTCACCCACCTAAGCGATACTTTCTGTCTCGTGCACATTCAGTTGCATCTGACCACGCATCAAAAGAAGCCAGTTGTTCATTCTAACTGTAATCTTACCTTATGGGACGTTTCACCGACGTTTCTTGCTACCAGTAGCTGTCCTCCAATATGAGCTGCTCAGTTCGTTGAGGTGTCGAACTCTGTGACGGCTACCTGCTGGACTACTCATTTCTCCTCACCTCAGCTCTAGACATACCTACACTTACGGCGTCTTTGTATAATAGCTCCGGCTTATGATTTGTGGATAACTAGTGACGTCATTCTCCCTTTCATGGATGAGTGGTGAACACTGGATTTTCTCACAAAGGTACCAATAGAAGTGCAGCTGAGAATTAGACCCTGGACTGAGGCGGAGGCTGTTTGCATATTTGCTGTCCTAGACCTTTAGAGAGGTCATGAATAATATTGAGTTGAAGCTATGCTCTCTTTGCGAGATACGGCAGTGTCACGAGTACCGAGCCAGTGACCTGACTCTGCTCTGCACCGTTGCTCGTGTCCTAATCAAAACATTACAGATAAGTTTTGGTATATGCATAAAATCTTCTAAAAGAACATCGTAAATTAGCGAGCATCCAAGAAGATGGAATCTATATTTTAGTGAGCTTACATACAATAACTACGTTGTACCAATTCTGTTTTCGTTATAATAAAATAACAAAAATTTGGATATAGATATTTACCCGAATATTGTATACACATTGTAAGTCTGTTATTTGTATATAGACTTTAGAGAGAAACTTTATGAAGGAACGATTCTATATTTTACACCTTTTCTGTAGTTTTTTCTCATTCTATCTGATCATCGTATTCTCGGGTATTTTTATGTTTTTGAACTAGTTCCCTTTTTTTACACGTTTATTTATATCAGTTTTCTCTTTCCAGTTTTATATAAGATTTATTTCTCTTCTTGAAGTTGTAGATGTGTACATGTTTTTATTTCTTTAATTTATCTATCTATGAAATATATTTAGTCTTTTTTCCCTACTTCTTTTGTATACAACATCCATTAATTCTGCTAAAAGTCGTAATAGTGAAATTTTAGACTAATAGCATAATAAAAGCATAATATAGTTATATATTTTCTAAATATCTAAATATATGAAAAAGAGGACCTCTTGATCATTGCTGGATTAATTAAGAGGGGATGCAAGTAGATGCAGCGAACACAGGATCGAAGGGGCCTTTGACTAAGTAAAAAATAAAATAAAAACTGGATGTTTTGTGGAATAGATACATATGTGCAACTGCGTCGTTAAGACAAGAGTTATTTACTCGTTTCATATAAACCTATTATTTTTCAATTTTCATTAATTTGTTCTTACATAAAGATTTATTCTGCCATTTAACAAACAAATTCGTTGTCATTACTTTATATTTGTTATAAATCTGATAATTAGTATTTTGTATATTATGTAACCATCGCGTGTATTGTTAAAACTGTAGTTAATAAATAGCATTGAATTGTGTTTGACGTTTTATGAAGTTTAGTTCAGATGAGCCTAAAAAAATTCGCCTTGGAGTCCCAAGTCCTTAATCCAGCCCCGACACTCTAATAGGAGCATAACTTACTTAATAAAAGTTGTACACGTTGTACATTTATAAAACAGTTTCTTCATTACCCAGTCAAGCCGTCTCCAAACTTTTATTTTCTAAAAAGTGGGTTTCTCAAGGTAGAATACAAACCACAAAAGCATGTACAACAACAATATACATTTTAATCGCTTTCCGATGTTAATTTTCTTAACATTATTGTAAGATTTACTGTAATTACTTGCATACTACATATCCTGGAGAACATTAAACAAATCTGTACAAACACAGATTAATGCAACGGACCAGTAAGCTAACATAAAAAGACGGCTAAATTGATCTATGTAGAAAGATCAATAGAAATGACAATTTAAAATTAATATATGAGAATTCTTAAATAGTAATCATCCTTTTATAAAGAAAATAAACAAACATGAAAAAAGTAATGCAAAATAAATTGATTTTTTACGAGCTCTATTTTTATATTTTACATTAAATTCAATAAAATCGTTGGAGGAAAACAAAACAAAAAATCTAACAGTTAACGACTGTACAATTGCGCCATCTGTGGGTATTATGTTGTACTATTTAGAATAAAACACTATCTCGCAAAATGCTAAAACTGAAGATGAAATTGAATTTGACAAACAGAATGTTTATCAACACACAGGTTTTCGTTGTTTAACAAATATATCAGTTGTCAACTGTTAGATAAATAGATCACATGCCGTGTTTAGTGACAATTTTTTTAAACCTGATTGATTGATGAGATCCCTTCGTTTCACCTGTACGAGTACAACTTGGTATACTAGACCAATAAGCTTTAAAAAATACACTTTCGAAATCACTTTTACTGGTCTATAAACGCACTCTTTTTCCTGTCTACATTTTGGAAAAGTGCGGTGAGTGCTATTCAACGCTTACTAAAAAAGCAAGAGAAAATATGGAACTGGTGTATTTAAGTGTTTTACACTCACAAAAATAAACTTATCATTCTATAGGTATTTGAAGAACTTGTAGCATTCCACCACAATTTAATTCTCCGTATTGTTAGCCGACACTAGGCAGCTGTAGTACATAATTGAATAGGGTTGTTTAAGCATTTGTTTAACAACAAGTAAAATCTTGGAATGGTCTATTCTTTCATTAGGGGTGTGTCTTTGAGCCAGACTAGTTTCGGAGAATTCCACTCCTCATCAGTGACCCTGGAGAAAACATTGATTTAATTCTAATTTTACAGCTAAAATGGCTTGGATAATGTTTCTAATACGCACAATTTCACGATTCGTCAAATTTTTAATTTATTCGTAAGAAAATTAACAGTTAGATCTTTGCTTAGAAAATTTTTGGGTTTTGAAGGCAGAAAAGAGTGGTTTAGGAATAGTATTACTCTAAGACCCCTAAAACGATTATTTTAGTTTTCTTGTGTTTAATCATCAAACATAATGATTGAACACCACATTTTTTTGTGCACAATACCATTACATAGGTAAACTACTGATAAGCTGACTTTATGCAAATTAGTGATGTAAATAAACTTATAACTTTCAACTATTTTCAATGACGTATAGGACAACCACATGTTTCAAGGTTAACCACCAGCGTAACATCTGATAGACTCTTGTTTTTTTAAATCAACTAAACCAGAAAGTAGACAACCAAAAACTTTTATAGAGATACTTAAAACTTTTAAGACTAATTTTTTACAATGTTTAATATTTAAAAGTAAAAAATATTAGGATACTTTTATATGTCAATCAAGACTCGTAAACTTCAAAAAATAACAATCAGGATAACTAAACTAGAATCCAATTCCAGCTTCTATGGCACATTTACTTCAGTTCTGATTAAAAACAAATCGTAAAAGTAACATTGAAATAATTTCTTATATTCTATTAAATCTACACATCCGTACACACACACATATATAGTGGTTCTCTTTAGAACAGATCGAAACTCAAGGAACAAACATACATAATTTGAGATTTTATTTAAGTACAATGATAATTTATAACTTGGATATGCATTAAAATTTAAATCACTTCTGTTTATCTACCAGAAATAAGAATTGGAGATAAAATACAGTTTCAAACATTCGGTTTAATGTAGAAATATCAAAATTTATTTCAAGTGTTTTACGTTGAAAAGTGGATTTTGTATGAATTTACACCACATCAATGGTAATAAAATTCAGTAAAGGTTAAAGATAACCAAAATTCTCAAGATATCACTCAAGACGTTTTGTTTCTATTGATTTGTATCCCGATACTTCGAATTTCCATTATAATCTTGGTTAAAATCCTATCTAACCAATCATAAGTGACTTCGGTCCCCATTTTAGCCCTTGTGTAGCTTTGTGCATAATTAAAAACAAACAAGAAACAAGTTTCAATGTTTTAACAATTCGTTAGTTTCAATGTTTTAACGCACGATGATAAAAATATCAAAGGAATATTTACAATGTGGAGAAAACCAAAACCAAAACAACAAATATACATTTCATTCAAAAAGTAAGCATGTTTATAACATGTAAATAAGAGAGAAATGGTGTTAGTTTGTTTAGCGATAAGTACAAAATTACACAAAGGACTATCTGTGTTCTGTCCACCGCGGGTATCGAAATCTGACTTTTAGCGTTATAAGCGCTCAGACATACCACTGAACCACCAGAATTCAGGTTTGTTAAACCTACAAACAGCTTGGCTCTGTATTTATTTCTTTATCCTACTATATTATATACATTACAAAATTTAGGCGGTAGAAAGGTTTATTCACAATTTACCAAGGTGAACTAAACAATGTAGGTATCAGGTACGTCCATAGAGTATTCTGGGAACAAAATCTGTCAGTATTAGTCAGGCATTAATACTGACAGATGAGATTTGTTAGTCTTAAGCCAATATTCAAAGATATTAAATATGTAAGTATTACCTAGGTATTCTATGTTTTGGAATTTATTTTACAGATCTTCAATATCAATTGAACAATCTCAATTTCATTGTGTCACGTCACAGATAAATCACTATTGAACAGATAATGCGAAAACCTGAAATGTGTTACAAAATGAGTCAGTTATTTTCGTGTTTTAAGTGCCGGATATTATTTGAACATCCCCCCCCCTTTCATGACACTCCATGGTCCGAAAAATATCCTATTTTTACTGAAGGATGTTTTATAGTTTCACAAATATGATGCTTTAACAGTCTTAATTTTCTCTCTCAAGAAATTCGGAAGTTTCATTTATTCATTGCTTCCTCTGGATACGACAGATATTCCAAAATTTCCCTTTTCTCAGGATACCCCAGTTTCTTTTCTTTGGGATACTGAAGTTTATCGACTCTTTAAAATTTTCTTCGAATCCTGTTCGTTTGCTTTATTTTCAAACCTATTAAATGTTGCCAATGAAATAAAATTAACTAGATCATAATGACTTTCGTGCGTGTAGTTTTCTTTGTAATTTTTATTTTTTTATGATCGTTTTGTATTATATTACTTAATGAAACCAAGGAAAACATCGTGTATTAAATATTTTATAATATTATCTTTAGAATTATTTCATCCACACCAATACTGAATTTCTTTTTCAATGCATACGTTAAAATAATTAGATTTTATGGCTAACATCTTTATGGAGAACAATCTGATTAACATGAAAAAATCAATCTGCTCAGAGACTTCAGTAACATTGTAAAAAAAGTAAATCTAGCACTAATGAACAATATTGTTTTGAAATAGTATTCATAACCAAAAGACAGGTGATATGATTAATTGCATGTTAATAGAGTTTGTCTAAATCGTATTCTACTAAAACGTGTTTACACGTTCTTCGGGATTTCAAAATTCTAATCAAAGCTAGATTAAAACATACTTACTTGTTCTTCTAGTTTCTATAACATTTTTATAGTGGATTAAAACAGTCCTACTCCTTTTTTTTTTGTTTCTAGTAAAAGCTGTTCTGGTGGATTAACGAAAGTTTACTTTCTCTTTTATCTTTTGCTAAACGCTGTTTTAATGGATTAGAATACTCCTACTCTTTTGGTTTCTAGTAAAAGCTGTTCTGGTGGATTAACGAAAGTTTACTTTCTCTTTTGTCTTCTGCTAAACGCTGTTTTAATGGATTAGAATACCCCTACTCTTTTGGTTTCTAGTAAAAGCTGTTCTTGTGGATTAACGAAAGTTTACTTTCTCTTTTATCTTCTGCTAAACGCTGTTTTAATGGATTAGAATACCCCTACTCTTTTGGTTTCTAGTGAAAGCTGTTCTTATGGATTAACGAAAGTTTACTTTCTCTTTTGTCTTCTGCTAAACGCTGTTTTAATGGATTAGAATACTCCTACTGTTTTGGTTTCTAGTAAAAGCTGTTCTTGTGGATTAACGAAAGTTTACTTTCTCTTTTATCTTCTACTAAACACTGTTTTAATGGATTAGAATACTCCTACTCTTTTGGTTTCTAGTAAAAGCTGTTCTTGTGGATTAACGAAAGTTTACTTTCTCTTTTATCTTCTGCTAAACGCTGTTTTAATAGATTAAAATGCTCCTACTCTTTTGGTTTCTGGTAAAAGTTGTCTTGGTATTTTCTACTAAACGCTGTTTTAATGGGTTGTTAGATTAGAATTTGGACATCTATTCCTGAGGTACAAACAACGCAGACAGACCATTGTTCATCTTTACATTAGAACAGAAACAAAACAAAACTAGTAAAAGCCATTTTATTAAATGAAACTATGTTTCTTCGTTCTTCAAGCTTCTAATTAAATCAATATTAGTCCTAATCATCTTCCAGTTTTTAGTTTCACACTACCTACGAACGTCAAACAATATCAAAAGGTGATTTAGGTAAATACCGTTCTAACGCGACTTATTATCGGCTATTTTTGTCACGTGAGTTGCTGATTTGCATATTCAAAATCGTTTTATATATAAAATACTAAACCCTGTTTTGTCATGATGTACTATCCTCAAACGTACCGTAATTGTACGTGGTAGCATGGAGTTTAAGCTAATGATATGATGAACCTGGAAATTGTTTTAATTTTGCGTACTTAACACTCTGTACTAGAGTTTTTTTGTTTTTCGTTTTCAGGTAAAAATTTACTTTGTTTCAGATAGTTATATCAGCTTACATGTTTATAAATACGTAATGTTACCAGTAATTATCGTAGGAGATATTACAGAGTAAACTTGTTTATATTTAATTCGAGATAAACCGAGTAATATTTTATAACGGTTGAGAACTATTATCGACGGACAAATATGTAAACAGATGGCGTGAAAACAGTTTTCCATTTCAGTTAGGACGATCCATCTAGTAGTCATTAAATCATAAGGTTAGTTTCTTGTGTTTAAACCATTGTGTTAAGTATTGAGAACTATCATCGACGGACAAATATGTAAACATATGGCGTGAAAACAGTTTTCCATTTCAGTTAGGACGATCCATCTAGTAATCATTAAATCATAAGGTTAGTTTCTTGTGTTTAATCCATTGTGTTAAGTAATGGGTAACACTTCGTTGAAAGCTGTCACATGTATCTAAAGTAAGACTACTTTAACAATAAAATAATTTAAAGCAAAATTAGTAATTTGAAAACAGTTTTCCATTTCAGTTAGCACGATCCATCTAGTAATCATTAAATCATAAGGTTAGTTTCTTGTGTTTAAACCATTGTGTTAAGTAATGGGTAACACTTCGTTGAAAGCTGTCACATGTATCTAAAGTAAGACTACTTTAACAATAAAATAATTTAAAGCAAAATTAATAATTTGAAAACAGTTTCGTCTTGTGAGCGCGTACATAACGGTTTGTGTGACTCAATGCGTCGGTTCCTTTAAAGCTGTAACATCGACTAGGCTTGCTGGCATAAAAACTGGTTTCTTAAACGGATTCTTAGCGTGAAGTAAGGTGTTATAATCTTCACGACATGATGGGTTAATACCAGAGTTATGTTCAGATGGTAAAAAGGATAACAAAAATATGTTTTTTTTCAGTAACTTATAGCTTACATCTCATTAAACACTGCACAAGTAATATGTCAGTTTTATGTCGGTCTTTATTTTGATCAAAGGTAAATCAATGACACGTCAATAAAAAAGTTTCAATATGGCGAATCTCTAATATTTTTCAAATCTTGCTTTTTAAGTTTTATATTTTGTAACTTATGATCGTTTGTCAATAATCAAAGCCCTTTAAGGGATTAGGAAGGGATGCCATAGTATAAATATTGTCGTTAGGTATTTTATCTTTAAATATTTCTCTTTTTATTTAAAAATTTAAAACTTGTATGCTGAACATTAAAATTAAAATTATAAGCTATGTTTTAATGACAAGTTTATTGACATACATTGATAGTAAAGTTATTTAATTAAATCTTGAATGTAACTCTATGAAAGGTCGTGAGATGCGCATTTCGACTCTCGTCCATGTACATGGGGTTAACACTTATGTGTTTTTATTTATTACTAAATGAATTTGGCATAACAAGCGTAATTTGTTGGTAAAAGAGATAAGATTTAGTGTTTATCAAAGTTCTTCCTAGAAGCGCTTTGGAGCTGTTTAGAAGCTTAACATGTCATTCATAATTATTTTAATTAAGTATTTGAAACTCCACCTAGTGGTGGATACTTATCTATAATAAAATACAAGGTTTGACAGATTGGTGAATCACGTTTCAGTCAGGTACTTCAAACTGATAAAACTTACCCAATTTTATTCATTCAAATAAGAAATATAAGTGTATGCGTCTGATGTAAACAAAAACAGCAAACCTCTTCCCAATTCCTACAAGAATAACGTGTTAAGATTATCTGACTTGACATATCTTGCGGCTATTACATTCCAGTATACTTCCATCTGCAGAAGGTGTACACTGAAAAACGAATATTATTTTTCGTACTACGAAAAAATACTCTACCCATACAATCATTTCGACCATTATCGATCACACGAACTATTTCAAAGTAACTTTACATAGTTACCCTTACGATTTTGATTTTCGTTCAAAAGAAAATTGTTTGTCTGTTTGAAGTTAAGCATAAAGCTACACAATGAGCTATCTGTGCTCTACCCAGCACGGGTATCGAAATTCGATTTCTAGCGTTGAAAGTCCGCAGAGATATCGCTGTGCCACTTGGGGGGGGGGGGCATAAACAACAACAACAAAAAACATGCACCATTTAAATTCTTGTAGTCTTAATTAAATTGATACTTTAATATAAAATGTTTTAACTTTTGTGATCAGTTTTGTAATGCAGTCAACTCCTAAAATAAACATCTGTAAAACATTAGATGTCTCTGGGATATCCTTTACTCCAATTAAATGTTTTACTTGAGATTCGCCCCAGTTTTTGGACACGAGATCAAGTTATGCACAGTAGGGTGGAAAAGTGCTATTTTGACGCTTCCTGCCATGTTCGGTATTCGCTATGTATTTGGTTTAAAAGTTTAAATTTGATGAAATCATAAATATATACTTTGGCTACAAGAGTTGTAATTTTCAGGTCAGTTTCTCTACTAATCTATTTTATCGAAACGTGAGGCTGTAATTTTGCTAAAAACTATGCATTTTGCAATACTTTATAGTCTGCACAATATTAGCTTTAAACTATTCGGCAAAAACTTAGTTCATGGAAACTAAATAAAAAATACTCTGTTTGGATAAAATTTGGTACATATTGCTTTTCAGAAGACGGAAGAGGGCGCCAGGAACCTGTCAGTGGAAATTTTATTAAATTTCAGAGATGGCTCTATGAAAGTCAATGGAAATAAATAAAAAATATTCATAACCCGTGCTTTAACTTAGCTAACTCACCAGAGTTTTAACTACCATTTGGTAAGACAAATGTATAGCCAAAGCCCTTACAAGGGATATTATTAACGTGTAAGTATAGATTAACAAAGAATATTTAATCAGAAGGTTCAAACTTACAACAAATATTGTCGTTTTGATATTTCATTTCTGAAAAATTAGTTTAAATATTGAAATATTTTTCACAAAGTTGTTATTATTAGAAGACCCTTCAGTATGAGCAAATAGTTGAAAAAGATTGAACTACTATTTTTAAGGCTGCAGATGTAACTGATAATTTATGAAAGGCTAAAAGGCTAAAGTTCACCAGCTTTGAATTCAGGACATTAATTAAGTTACAATAACTCTACTGGCTGTCTGTAAACTCAACAAGTATTTCCTAAGTCTACAAAGCATTCTAAACGCTAGTTGAAATGGATTAAACTAAATTATGACATGTAATAATACACCCATATTGAATATACCTTAGAAAACTTAGCATTGTAAAATCATATCCCGTAATGGTTAGTACGAAGTCAAAGTAAGACCAATTTTGCAAGTATATGAAGTGTTCGAATTTTATGTAATATCTTTGATATTTATGAGTAAAATGATCATAAACTGATTATAAATTGACTGCACTAAACTAAAAGAGCATGCATTCGTACAAATTTTGTTATTTTGACTTAAATTTCAATACATTACTACCATTTATGCCTTCAAAATTTTAAAGTATCTGCTTTTTAGCAAGGCTGACTAGATACTATAAAATTACAAGATATTCACTACTACTTCTAATAGTAATAATCACAACTGACTCACCTGCACCGAGAGTCTGGGCTTGGACCTTTACAGTACTTATGTTGTTTTATAATGAACTGATCTACTTTTTTACAAGCGATACTTATAGTTGGGAGTGTTGGGATAGGAATTATTTCCAAAGGGTACACCTGATTGATATACCCTATACCTTACATATCACCCATTAAGTACACTGACTTACTACGCTAAAATCTGGGATTCGATTTCCCGATGTAGACACAGCCCAATGTGGATTTACTTTACTCGAAAAAAAGAAAAGAAAAAGGAACAGCCAGCCAAACAACAATTTTCACGAAACGAAAATGTTGGGAGATTATTTGAGTGGAACTTTTAGTGTAAGTACAAAAAGACGTCTATCAATAGATTCCCATAGTTATTTGTTCGACCCTCGGAACGAGATTTAATTGGTTTGAGCTGATAGTTTAATATAATATGTAGCATTAATAGTAACATTCTAAAGGACATAAAAGCGTTATGTCTACTCCTTCCCACATCAGTGCCATATGCGTCACATTCCTTTATGTGGAGTCAGGTTGGGGACATAAAAGCGTTATGTCTACTCCTTCCCACATCAGTGCCATATGCGTCACATTCCTTTATGTGGAGTCAGGTTGGGGACATAAAAGCGTTATGTCTACTCCTTCCCACATCAGTGCCATATGCGTCACATTCCTTTATGTGGAGTCAGGTTGGGGACATAAAAGCGTTATGTCTACTCCTTCCCACATCAGTGCCATATGCGACACATTCCTTTATGTGGAGTCAGGTTGGATGACCTGACTCCAAATAAGTATAAGTTTATTATCGGCCGTAGGTTAAACTGTGAAAATCGTTCCACGTGTCTCTGATCTTTATCACGTGTTGTTTATATCATTACAGGCGAGATTTTTATTTCATTTCTGTGAATACAATGTAATTCATTGGGTGTGTGGTATACGGACTAAGTCTGCTTCGAATTGTCGCGGTGTCTATTAAGTTCCTACGATCACGAAAAGCTATAATTGATAGATAGTGGTCCATAGTATTTTGTCGTGGACGATGTTCTGCTTTGTCCGTATGTCCGAGAACTGTACTATTGATACGAAATCAGTCTAGCTTCAATGTGTCCAAGGGCTGTACACATCTGAATGTCTTCTTTGAGATCTAATCAAACACAGTTCATGAATAATTGGAAGCACATTTAAACTCTTAAGCTGAATAAACATTACAATGATTATATTAGCCCCCTGTTATTCATTTATAGAACGTCTATATGATGTCGTTTCCACCAGATGATCCCAGTTATAATGCCTTACCGCAATCAAATTTATCCCAAGGACTGATGGATTGATCTTCTAACCACTTCTGTTGCTCATCTTCTGGTTTAAGGTCTTTTTCAACGCTAGATCCTTCCTCTTGACATTTTTCACGTCATTCAGAGCCATGCCATTTTTTTCGGGATCTCTTAACCATCATTTATACACTTCTAGTTCTGTACTTTCGTTCATCTCTTAGTCGAAAGAGAGTGCGTAACCCATTGATGGATCACCATTCCCTCTTCCCGGGCTTGGATGAAATGCCAACAAAATAAATAACAAAGGACTGAAGATGACTGTCAATGACTCACTACTTACCCAACATAATTCTAGCGTTAATGTAATGGCACCTACTAGTTGATACTATGGCACTTTCTGCCCCCCTCGTAGGTCAGCGGTAAGTTTACGGACTTACAACCCTAAAATGTGGAGTTAGATTTCGTGCGGTACACAGAGTGTACATAACCCATTGTGTAACTTTGCACTAACAACACAAAAAAAGATATTTTCTGTGCAATTTGAACAGCAAATTTAAGTAATCAACAATATTGGATTGTTCTCTCAATAAATCGTTATTATACTGTGCCAGCTTTGGAAAATTATTTTATTTTTTCTATGGTAATTATTGATGATGATTATTTAATTATTATAAAGTAATTAGAAATTTTTAATTTAGAATAAGCTCGTTTCCTAAAGGCATCTATAATAAATCTAGAAAGCTGGGCCTTTAAAAATTACTACTTTTTACTGCTAATGCATGGGATAAAACAAACCTTCGTGTTTAGGATTTAACAACATCCCTATTTTTCAGTGATGCTGAATATTGCATTGTTGAAAACGAACTGTTACAAAATCATCTAACAGAACTAGCTGTGTTATAAAGTGGTGCCCCAAAGAATAGCTGTGTTATAAAGTTGTGCCCCAAAGAATAACTGTGTTATAAAGTGGTGCCCCAAAGAATAGCTGTGTTATAAAGTTGTGCCCCAAAGAATAGCTGTGTTATAAAGTGGTGCCCCAAAGAAGCTGTTACGACGAAATTGTGAGCAACCAAATAAAACACTGACATTCATATTCGTGACACATTTATCATTAAAATTTATTTTACACTAGAAAGCATTGAAAACATTAAAAAACAAGAAAATGTGATAATATGAAATCTGTTTTTTTTATCAGGATAAGAGAAGAGTTTGTTATTACTTCCGAAACGAGAGCATAACACAGACAGCCTATTGTGTAACTTTGTGCTTTGCAACAAGCAAATATAATAGCCATATCAGAAGGTCATAAAACAATGCACCAGCTATAGATAAATATCGATCATAAGAGATGTACAATAACTTCTAAACTCCAGAGAGTGTAGCAACAGAATAAGATTTAAATAAAGCTTGCGATTTATTGAAAATATGTTGAAGGTAATTACCAAGACCTAGTATTTTTATATGAAGAATATTCGGACTAATAGGATGTGGCGAGTTTTACCTTCATATAAGTGGTTTTGATGTACACATTCTTAAAAAAGTATCAAGATTTTTACTGTAGACAAGTATTTTTGATGTACATATTCGCAGTAAAAAGTGTATTAAGTTTTGCCTTTAGAAAAGTGTTTTTGGCGTACATATTCGCAGTAAAAAGTGTAGTAGGATTTGCCTTTAGAAAGGTGTTTTTGGCATACATCTTTGTAGTAAAAAGTGTAGTAAGTTTTGCCTTTGGACAAATGTTTTTGGTGTACATATTCACAATAAAAGGTGTAGCAAGTTTTGCCTTTAGACGAATATTTTTGGTGTACATATTAGCAGTAAAATTATAGTAAATTTTGCCTTTAGACATGTTTTGATGGACATATTCGTAATTAAAGATGTGTAGAGTTTTACTTTTATACAGGTGGTTTTGATATGCATAATATAAATATAAAGGTACCGATTTTTGCTTTCACACGAGTGATTTTGGTGTGCACATCTATAGAAAGACGTGAGGTCAACATTACAATCGGTGAAGGTCTTTTGTTGCGTATAATTCTATATATTTTTAATCATTAGAATCCCGGTTTACTAGGATCTTTGCAGTTTAGGTCATAGCCCTATAATGTTTGGCAATACTTGTTCTGCATCGTTGATTTTTATACTGTACTATCTTAAAGACAATGACGTAGCCCAAGCAGCCAAGTTAAATGTTTTTTTATAATTGGCCGTTGTACTTGAAACTGCATGTATATTTTTTATTTTTAGTTGCGCCTCTTACTTCTATGTGAAGGATAAAAAAAAGAGACTTTATTTATGTTTTGGCTTTCAGGATCTTCATTTTCAAATTAGTAAGAACGAATAAAATAGAACATTATGAATAATATAACTTCCTATTTTGATTTATACTTACAGTCTTTCTCAGGACTTCCCTGAAGATGTCAGTAGATCAGTAACAGAAACGCAGGATATAAAGTAATTAGTAATGAGTATCTAGTAAAATAATCAGTAACAAATTAATAAATAGATGATCGCATCGCTTACTAACAATGATCAGATTTAATCAGTACATTAGACGATTAGAACTACACCATATATTTTATCTACATTTTGCTCTACCTATCATAAACGACTTCAGTAAACGTGCTACAAGAGACTAATGCTTTTTAATTTTGTTATATTCATTTGGCTTATGACTTATTATTTCACACTTTAGAAAATCATACTTGAGGTTTGTGTGTTAGTAAACAGCAACATTCAACCTTTCCGCTTATTTGAATTCAAATAACAAATAAAAAGAGTATTTTTGGGTTATTAAGCACACATTTACACAATGGACCATGTGTGCTCTGCCCACCGTGGGTATCGAAATCTGATTTTTATAGTTATAAACCCTCACACTTGACACTGAGCCACGGGGGGAGGGGTGGCAAGAATAGAAACATTCTTAACTTACGTCATTTTTTAAAATTGTATAAACATTCGTTTTTATCTTCATACTTATAGTTTGTACATATATCTGTAAATTATAAGTCTTCCTGTAATGTAGTGTCACTACTAAATACACATAGTTGTAAATTATAAGTCTTACTGTAATGTAGTGTCATCACTAAATAAACATAGTTGTAACTTATAAGTCTTCCTGTAATGTAGTGTCACTACTAAATACACATAGCTGTAAATTATAAGTCTTCCTGTAATGTAGTGTCACTACTAAATACACATAGTTGTAAATTATAAGTCTTACTGTAATGTAGTGTCATCACTAAATAAACATAGTTGTAACTTATAAGTCTTA
>NW_013666714.1:307068-309620 GCF_000517525.1 Limulus polyphemus | reverse complement strand
AGAATCAACAATATATATGTGTGTACGTAAACGCTAGTGTTAGCGTCAGTGTTGTTACATAAACTGACATTTCGAGAAACTCTCCACACGCCTATAAATATAACCAACGCGACGCGCCAAAAAAGAATATATAATAATAAATCCGTCACAAGCGTCACTACTAAATACATACATAAGCTTGTTTATATCTGGCTCATTAATAATCGATGAGAAGCTTTATTTATCTTAATTAGTCGTTCTTACTAATTTGTATTCAATAGGTTATTTTGTACTTTCATATTGGTTGTGCTAATTGTGCATATTATACGAAAATAGGGAATTTTTGTTTTCACATTTACTATAACAAGCGTACTGTTTCTGTTTTACTGAGATTGCACGGTTATAAGAAATTGTCCCCAAAATACTTGATCAAACAATTCGAGTGTACTGCCCATATTTATCATTTATATCACTGTACTGTTGGCACATGTATACACACACACAAATACAATATATTACAATAAAATATGAAAAGCAAGCTATATTTTGACTAGAATTTTATTATCAGTTTCGGTAAGAACCTCTTTATTGGTTAGTAATCTAACTAGAAACTATCATGTAGATTTCATTTACTATAACATATAGTAACCATGTTTGACCGTCAAAGTATTACAAAGAACAACTTATATATAACTTATAGTAAACTGTAGAGTGGGTGTGCGTAAAGGTTTGGTTTGTTTTGTTTGCAAGTTCGCGCAAAGCTACACGAGGGATATCTGCACTAGCCGTTCACAGTTTAGCAGTGAAAGATTAGAGGGAAGGCAGCTAGTCAGCACCACCGACCGCCAACTCTTGGGCTACTCTTTTACCAACGAATAGTGGGATTGACCGTCACATTATAACGCGCCCATCGCTGAAAGGGCGAGCATGTTTGGTGGGAAGGGGATTCGAACTCGCGACCCTGAGATTGCAAGTCGAGCCCCCTAACCACCTGGCCATGCCGGGCCTAGTGCGTAAAGGAAAACAACGACAAACAAATGTCTCAATAATAAGTTCGACTGAGTACGTAATAGAATATTATCATGGTGCAAGGTAATTTTTTTTAAGAAACTTTGTTTCACGTTTATCAAATCAGGTGTTTAGTATTAAAATTACATTTTCTATTTTAACTCCTCCTAAATATTTCAGAAAATTTATCAATTACTTGCTTTATTTTCTTCTCTCTTTTTGCTGGGCGTGGCCTTGAAGTTGACGTGTCGGGCTACGTGACGAAGGGATTTAAGATTCCAGCCAAGATACGCTGCTGAACACGCTCGGCTGTGAGGGTACAATAAATGTGACTGTAGTCGAATAAGCGGCAGATGCTACTGACTGATTGCTCCCTCTCTGATCAGGATTTCTAAATTAAAAATGAATATCATGAACCTTAATCGCATAAATCAATAGAGAAAAAGACTATGATGATTAAAATAGAGTAAATCATAAGTTCAAATAACAACAACGACATCCGAGAGACAAAAGACAGACCTCAAATGTTATTTTTACTCATCTATGATTTGGAGTCGTTAACAGGCGAAAGATAAATATTACTTTTCTTTGATAAGAATCCAAGAAAGCAAAAGATCTTAAATGTAATTTTACTTAGCTCTGACTTGAAGTACAAGCTCTAACTTGAAGTACACAAGAAGTACAAGCTCTGACTTGAAGTACACAAGAAGTACAAGCTCTGACTTGAAGTACACAAGAAGTACAAGCTCTAACTTGAAGTACACAAAGAAGAGATTAAAAAGAAAGCAAAGAACAATCAAAAATAAATTTTACTATGAAGCGTTGCTTTTATTACGAATAATGTTGAATGTGTTCCAGTCCATACGTCACATAAGGTGCAATTCAGATTTAGAATACCAATCTTCCTAATTTCACAAATTTCGTTTGTTTGTTTGTACTATTCCTGTGTCCACCGCAGGGAATCGAACCCCGCATTTTAGTGTTTTAAGTCCGCAGACTTACCGCTGTCCCACTGAGAGACATTTCATGAAGAATCAAGGAACAATAAATTGGAGAATTTGATGCATATTCCCCCACTTTTTTTTTAGAATGCTCAGTATTAAAAACTTTACTAAACTGCTATTATAAGTTAGAATTATATGTGTAAATATGATTACATTTATTGAGAAATGAGTGAGGAAAAAACGAAATATAGGATATGTATGTTGCTTTCATAAGAAGTTAATAAAAAAAATGGAACAAATTCTTTAGTAAGTGAGAGTGAGTGAAGTAAATAGTAAGTAAAGTAAATAATAAGTAAAGTACATAGTAAGTGAAGTAAATAGTAAGTGAAGTAAATAGTAAGTGAAGTAAATAGTAATTAGTAAGTGAAGTAAATAGTAATTAGTAAGTGAAGTAAATAGTAAGTAAAGTAAATAATAAGTAAAGTAAATAGTCAGTGAAGTAAATAGTAAGTAAAGTAAATAATAAGTAAAGTAAATAGTAAGTAAAGTAAATAGTAAGTAAAGTAAATAGTAAGTAAAGTAAATAGTAAGTAAAGTAAATAGTAAGTAAAGTAAATAATA
>NW_013666714.1:271905-306699 GCF_000517525.1 Limulus polyphemus | reverse complement strand
TTAGTAAGTGAAGTAAATAGTAATTAGTAAGTGAAGTAAATAGTAATTAGTAAGTGAAGTAAATAGTAATTAGTAAGTGAAGTAAATAGTAAGTAAAGTAAATAATAAGTAAAGTAAATAGTCAGTGAAGTAAATAGTAAGTGAAGTAAATAGTAATTAGTAAGTGACGTACATAGTAAGTAAAGTAAATAATAAGTAGAGTAAATAGTAAGTAAAGTAAATAATAAGTAAAGTAAATAGTCAGTGAAGTAAATAGTAAGTAAAGTAAATAATAAGTCAAGTAAATAGTCAGTGAAGTAAATAGTAAGTGAAGTAAATTGTAAGTAAAGTAAATAGTAAGTAAAGTAAATAGTAAGTAAAGTAAATAGTAATTAGTAAGTGAAGTAAATAGTAATTAATAAGTGAAGTAAATAGTAATTAGTAAGTGAAGTAAATAGTAATTAGTAAGTGAAGTAAATAGTAATTAGTAAGTGAAGTAAATAGTAAGTGAAGAAAATAGTAAATAAAGTAAATAGTAAGTAACGAATGAACATTTTTTGTCATTCGATACGAAACTTGACACTGTTAGTGCAATTAGATTTACAAAAAACGACTCTCACACATGACATTTGTTGAATAAAAAGTAGCATATCTACTGAATCACTATATTTTATCAGATCATAAGCTGTAAAAAATCGTTATGATCGATCACACTGATAACACAGGCCTGCGAATATAACTTCATAAAAGTTGTTTTGATTTTGATAACGGATTTTCCATAATTCAGCTACGCAGATTCTGAAAATAATACTAATTTTTTTCTATCGTAAGAATTTTATACAAATCGGGAAGAAAGAAAAACTCTTACTTAGATCAAATTATTATTTCGTTTACCACAATAAACATTTTGTTATTATTATGTTTGTTAACAAAAATAAAAACAAACTGAAGAAAAGGGAAGAACATTGATATCAAACGTATATGCATCCTCATCCTCGTCTTTCTTTTACGTATTGCGTTATGATGTTTTGTGAAAAATCTGTACGTGATGGAGAGAAATGGATATCATTTTCGAATTCTGCGTACATAAAGTACCGTAGAACATGTAAAAATGTCCAGATAATAAAACCAACGCTGGCCTGTGTAATCAAAGTTCTCGGCAGAAAAGTTTTCAGTAGTTTTTAGCCACTCAACGTAAACGAATGTCGTCATTGTGGAACCAAAACCGTAGGATTTACAAAAGCCTCGAATTGTATCAGATGTACCTTTGAACCACTTTAATTTTGCAGACAATTATTTCAAAGACAATCCCACTTTCTGTTTTCTTTTTCACATTCATAACGCTAGAAATCAGGTTTCGGTACGAGCGGTAGATAAAGCATAGATAGCCCCTTTGTGCTGCTTTGTGTTTTACAACAGACAAACAATATTTATAAGCATAATGAAGTTATTTTATTTTGTGGAACATACTATATGTTCCGATGGAACACTGGTCTGTCTGAAGAAGACTTTCATAGTAGGGCCACGTGCTTCCATACACAAGTGACAAACAAACAACCTGTTTCACATATAATTGATTATAAACTGCTAATCAACTATAAGTTGACAATAGATCAAAACATAAATAATAATGTTATAAACAAATGAAGGAAATTCAGCATAATAAAGTGACAATCAAGTTTTATAGCCATTTAATGAATACACCAGAAAAACCGATCCCGATTAAATCAACAGTAACTTTCGGAAGACAAAAGATGGGTCAGAAAGATGGGTCTAAAGTTAGTAAAGGACAAATGAAGGTGAGAACACATTATATTGGAATCAAGCGTGATTTTTATTACTAATATTACGTTTCTTGATTAATAATGTTTTTATAGTCTTGTTGATTCTGTCTGCTTATTAATGAATGAGTATATATATGTTTTACTTTTGTAACAGATGGTACAATAATTTAAGTTTCCAAAGGATCTACAGATAAAGGTTTCGTGTCTTATAAAAGGCTAGCTCAGAAAAATACGCTTACCTCTATAGAATACGCCGCTGTGCTGTGTTAATTAAAGTGATTTAGCATTTAGCCATTTTTCGCTAACTGTGATTGGGTTTATGGACTTGAAAAAGTAAAACCAGTTGAAATATTGATGTGCTTCGAAATTCAATATATTGATTTTATCTACTGTTATATTTTTTAAATCCTACAGTCAGCCATACATACTGTGTTCAAACACACACACAGATTTTTGGATTATTCTGTAAATTTTCCTTTGTTCGTAACTTTTGATTGAAACAAACACAATTTGATATCACGATGTTTTTTTTTTAAATATATTCAGTTGAAGACGTGGGTATTGGATGACAAATATGTTCATCATCATTCAATGAAATGATAAATAATGCTATTGTGCAGGCGTCCCTGAGGCTCAGTGGTAGGCCTTAAGGCTTATAACATTTAAAATCGGTTTCGATATACACAGTGGTGAGAAAACAGATAGTCCATTGTGTAGCTTTCTGTATAACAAGAACAATAACAAAGATTTTTGTACGATTTACTGACAAAGCTTAAATAGAGATTTCTGGTAAACTGGCAGAGTCCAGTTACGATTTAGTCCGTAAGATTTGATTTGTTGAATGGTTTGATTGGAGTTTCATGTTAGTGTTAACTTTACGAAATCATCTTTGTCTAGTTATTAAGTTCACAAAATATACTACAGAAAAGCAGCTCCTGTATTAAATCCCTAACTGAAACGAATAACGATAATGTTGCCCAGTCTAGTTTGTAATGATGTGCACACCTTTCAGCATTGTAAACTTTGGTGCACAAGACAGGTGCTACTTTTCAACTCCATATTCGAAAATAGAATATTTGTAAAACGGAAATGCGCAAGTTTTGAATTTGGGTCGATAATTTTAATCTAAAGAATTAACATTGTTAGTCATTACAACAAAGAAATCAGTTGTTTTGATCTTTGACTCACTGCTGCAAGCAGGTAAATGAGGTTCCATTGAAGGTGTTTAAAAGAGAACATAGAGAACATCTCGATTTGTTATTCTGACCCTTTCTCTTTTTTCTGCCACTAAACATCAACTTCAAGGATCTTTTACATACTTAAATATTCTATACTATTACAATGCAGACATTTTGCTTTGTCTTTAAAAATGTCCAAAACCTGTTCTTCAGACATTTTGAACTGAACATAGCGTATTAAAAATTATCTCAACCGATGAATATAATTTTTACTTTAAGTGAAGTAGATAAGGAAGGCTTACTGTCTTTATAAGAACTTGTTCGTCTTTAGAAACTACTATCAAGACAGGAAATATAATTATTGTCAATCATTTGATAGGAATTGGTTTGACAACACAAATTCTTCTTATTGCTGGCGCGTCGTCTTTAGAAATTACTATAAAACACATTTAAAATACAAACAGGAAATATAATTGTTGTTGATCATTTAAAAATTGTAGATCGAGTTTATTTGACACAACATATTTTGTTGTTGCTGGCCTGAAGTATCTGTTTTTACTTACAATTTTTACTCTGATTTCTGTAAGTAATACCAAATTATAAAGTAAACTTGGAAAGGCTCAGTAAAATAACGTAAGAATGATACATAAAATGTTCAAATGTTTCATGTAATTGTTACACAATTGAAAATATTGGTAATTTAAAACCAACTGATATTATATTATTTCTCTGATGGATTTAACAGTAATTCCTGTACGCTGAATCCGAAAATGTTATCCATTTCCCCCATCACGTACAGGTTTTTCACAAAATGTCATACGTACTTTTACATAAATGAATCATTTTCATTGAAATCCGGTCATATTTTGTTATGCTTAAAATGTTGACAACCACTGGTTATGGATTTCTCTAGACCAATCGCGACGTGAGAGTCTTATCGATCGTTCTAGAACCCACGAGGAACACAGATAATAATAAAAATGTTCATTGTGGGAAACTAAATAATAATTTGATCCAAGTAAATGTTTTTTCTTCCCGATTTGTAAAAAATCCTTACGTGATAAAAAAAAAACATTTTCGAAATCTGCCTAGCTGAATAATGGAAAATTCGTTATTAAAACCAAAAAAAACTTGTATTAAGTTTACATTCACGGGCCTGTGTTATCGATGTTAAGTCATAGATTGCTTTTTTACTAACAGCACAAAAACTGTAAGTGCATTGCTTTCAAAAAACAAAATAACTTTACATTAAATCTATGAACGTCACCCAGGTGAAGCCATGATCACATTTTTTAGCCTTGGTAAGTTAATTTATTTTATGCGTGACTGGAAGTAGATATGACGTGTTTTATAAAATACTTAAGATATATTATTTATATTTCATGAGCTGAATTTCTATAAGAAAATATTACCCGTAGGATTGTAGATGACGAATGAACGACTTTTTTTTTGTAAAAAAATTTAAAAAATTAAAAGTTACCACCAGGAGATAAAAACGGCTTGCTAAATCCTTCTCCAGACCATAATAAAGATGCATTAAGAGAATGAGCAAAGAAACGTCAACAGTAAAGTTGAACACTAGTCAATAGCTAAGGCCCCCAGTAGCCAATATAGCGGACCTGTCAACCATCTGATTATTTATATTCATTAACATGTGCTGACGATATATTATATTTAAATAAAAAAACAACACAAATACAGGTGTGGTTACAGGATTTCCAGTGTTTTGTTGATTCATGTCAATTCCCAAAACTTACTAGAAATATAAAACGAAAGCAAACAAGTAAGAATAGGAATTTCCAGTTGATACCAGTGTTGTTGTTGTATGTGACCTGCTTAAACCCCCATCGCTAGAGATCACTCTATGTACTTGACTGTGTTAAAATATTGTATAAATCCGTTCTGTAAATGTAATCTAAATTCTGTTTTTCGGCTTAATAGATAAAGTAAAGGAAAAAATCATGTATTTATGAATTGGATATGATTCTAATAATGTATCTTAACGTAACACCTCTCATGTATGTGTGTGTTTGTTTGTTTGAAGTTAAGCACAAAGCTACACAATGGGCTATCTGTGCTCTGCCCACCACGAGTATCGAAACCTGATTTATAACGTTGTAAGTCCGCAGACATACCACTGTGCCAATGAGGAGGCCCTCTCATGTAACACCCGCCCGATTAAAGGAACACGGGTGTCTTCCGGTGGAACAGCGGTAAATCTAAGGACTTGCAACGCTAAAATCCGGGGTTCGATTCTCCGTGGTGAATACAGTAGATAACCAATGTGGCTCTGCTCTAAAACAAAAAACAATGAACACAGGATATAGACACGCCTGCGAAGGTCGATTAATACTAATATATGTTTCTATGTATGTATTAACAGACACCTTTACTGCTGTTGCTGCAACAGAAGTAAGCATATTTGTTAATACATATATTGTTTGTAATTATGCACAAAGCTATACAATTAGCTATCTGTGCTCTACCCACCACGGGTATCTAAACCCGATTTCTAGCGTTTTAAGTCCGCAGACATACCGCTGTGCCACTGGGAGCTAATACATACATACGAACATATATTGGTTGTTTCAAAGGTATTTTATTAATGCTTTGGCTTTAATGGATTGCTCCTGCATGCTTCTTCAGGTAATATATAATGTAAGTAGGTCTCAATATAGAAACCAAAACGTCATCTCACTCTAGAAACAGGTGTGCAGGAGCAATCCATTAAAGCCAAAACTCGGTTTACTATCAGTTCTTCACTATCAAAAGTTAAAAGCATTAAACTCCGAATAATATTCTGCGTTTAATTAAAAAAACAAACAAAACAGAATTAAACAATACTTAATGTTCAAGAAGTACTCTGTAACGAATGTTCTCGCTAGATCTTCATTATACTTCATATGGTCGTGACTTTAGGTAGGAAAGCTGCGGGAAGTCTCTGTATAGAGAAAGCAACTCGAAATAATTTAATAGTTCGCTAAACAACATGTAGGTGTCCAAATTCTTTGTGCACCGATACAAATGCTGTAGAAGTCTTAACGAACTACTCTGATAAATATCTTAAACAATTTTATACTTCGCATTTTAATTAATATATGTAAATTTAATCAACTTATTTGAGTCTGGCATCAGCGGCGTAGCGGTGGGTGTAGCAGCCCAAGGACCCATCAAACTCAGTATTCGATATTTTGATTATTGGAATTGAGGGAGTAATATTCTGAAACTCAGAAAGAGGTTTAATGGGTAAAGGCAACTAAAATGTTTGCCTCAAGACCTTTTCGGATCTAGTTACTGTCTAATGCTTATAATTTAGGGCACGTGAAGTTAAATGCTGTTGAACAATGGTTTGAAAATGTTTAAAAGGTCTACGTAAGTTTGGCATCTTTAAGCATAGAAAAGAGAAAGCGGTTTTCTATTTGCTAAGATATGATTCTTTTAAGTTTTCAATAAACTCTAAACAAAAAAGACACTACCCACGATAAGTTAAGAAGCAGATAAAATATATGTAACCTATAAAATCCCAATTTCTACCTGAATATTACTCAGTATCTTATCTTCAGACAGATCAATTATAACTTAGTCTCTAAGTTACATGACATTCACTGATTTGAAAATCTTCAAAATCTACGGACCTGATTTGCCCTTGTCTAGGGTTGTTACTAGTTGGTGAAGTTCCCGAAACCAGTTTAAATGGCAGGTGGTGCATCCTAAGAGATAAATCTCACAATTCATTCTCGCAGAAATTCTCAACATTGTATTCGCGAAATAATCAATTAACGCTTCTTAGTATAATCGTTTACAAGATACAACTATATAATAATGCAAATTTTCTGATCTACTCTTGTACTTTTCTTCATCATAGTCGTTATAAAGTACGCCAGTACAATTTTATACATTTGGTAAACGATCTGTTTAAATGAAACATAAACGTCGTTAGCCGTTAAAACCTTGAAGTCCCAGGGAAGAAAAAATATGTTTAGCCAGGTGAGCTAGTTCTTTGACCTTAAAATGAAGGTCATCCCCTGATATGTCTGGGATCCAGACCCTTAAAGTTGAAGAAAAAATACAGTAAATAATATATATGTGTGTGTGTGCTTGTGTTTATCATTTATATCCGAGTCCCTTCAATTTTTCTTTCAAGTGAGTAACTACGGAATGTATTTAAGTTTTAAAATAACAACAAAAGAACATATTATAACTTAATACCAAACTAAGGGCCAACATTCAAAAATATTGTAAAGTGCATAGAAAATATCAATATTATTTACTAAGTTATATACAACTTGAATATTTGCACCTGATACCTGATACATCTTGCATTTAATACTTTCTTAATACCACGTAAAATACATTCTGAATATAAATACGTAACTACCATACGAGAATCATAAAAAATATCAGTCTCCTAAATACCAAATAAACGTAGCTTCAGTAAATGTAGTTAACACATATGAGATGTAAGAAATGAAGCTTGAATTCTATCAAATAGAGAAGAATATAAAACAGTGTGAAAGTGAAACTCTGCTGCAGTGCCTATCGAGTGACTTATAATCATTATGCATTCATTATTCTGTAAAGAAGTTTTGAAATTTTAGGCTAAGTTCAATCTTGGAACACTAGCATATATCCAGGGATATACATCAGTGGCAGTCACGTGCAAGGTTTCTGATGCTAGCAGTGCAAAAAGATCAGCTACGAAACTAACAGCAGATGCCGTAATGCTATGTTGTTTGTCGTTGTTGTTTTCTTAGTGCAAAAGTACTCAATGTGCTATTTGCACTCTGTCCAACGTAGAGAATCGAACCCCGGATTTTAGCATTTTAAGTTTGTAAACTTACCTCTAACCAGGGGAATGTAGCTCAGTCGGAATGTAAAAAAAAAAAACAACAAGAGGGAATCCTCAATAGCCGCGGCACTTGAAATTCTTTTAGACAGGATTAGAGTAAATTAATCTATGAGACCTGTATTTCCCTTTTTATTAGCTATATTTTTGTGCATCAGCAATACCAAGCGATTTTATTACTAATCAGGATCTCTATCAGCTTACTCTCAAATTGAAATTCCTTTAGGCAGGATTAGAGTAAATTAATATGTGAGACCTTGGGCGTGGTCAAATATATCAATCTAATGGGTTTGACCTCCTAAATCTAAAACTCTAATTAAATTTCAAATCGGTCAAGAGATGACGGAAATATGAGCTAAAAGCTTTTACTTGAGAAATTCAGAGATATTCTATGAGACGCTATGCCCTTAATACATTTAAGGAAGAGTTTGGAAAGTTGCACTAATTTAATTATCTTATAAAACAGCTTAAGGCCAACCACAATATTAGTGTAAATGCAATACTTTCAGAACTTAACTGACAGATAATAAATATTATTAGACTTGAAATGACAACAAATATTTTTAGGTTTGATATACGTTTATTAACAGTACACATTACTAAAGTTCCTATGAACTTGTGTGGTTTAAAGGTACAGTCTTTCACTCACCACTTATAACCTACAATACCCCTGGTCTATGGATAACATATGTTATGCTGTCACAATCAATTATCCATTATTATCCATCGAATTAACTGGTTATATATTTATTTGTTATTTTCTTTCCTTCACCAAAACATTATGTCGACTATGAACCGTCAGACAATAAATATTTTTAACGTTGACTGGAATTGTTATATAATTAAAATTGTTAAACTGTTAAATATTATTTGGGTTTTTATGAAATGTCGCATAATGTCACATTAGTGTTGATATGACCAGTAAAATGTAAGTTAATACAGAGGGATGAGTATTTTATATTCAAACGATTTTAAATAAGCAAATCCACAAGTCACTTGAACAACACAACCATATAAAGTCATTGGGGAGAATCTATGAGTACAAACATCAATAGCAAAAGCCTACTAAATATTCCAGGCAACAATGCACACTATAACCAAGACAAATCTTCGTCTGAAAAAGTAACACTAGTTATTTTTACAACATATCCGTTCAACCATTGCATATCTCAAGCAGCTGAAGAACTAAACAGGTATTCATGCAAAAACACATTAATGAAATCACCTATAAATTGCTTTGCGACAAACGGGCGCTTGGAAACAGCTGTCCCTGTAAATTGCAAAGCTTATGGAAAGATAGCAAGAAGGGGGCGTCTGCTTTAGACACGAAAGCCTTACGACGGATACTTATGGAAAACTACACTGTAGGGCTATTTCCAAAATGCAGAAAGAGCATGGCTCGGCCTGACTGTATGGACTGTAACGACGTAGTAAGTCTGCAAAATCATTTTAATATAACGTACTGTTCTTTTGTATTATTTGGCTTGATGTGAGCTGCTAAACAATAAGTATTCTCAGAGTTTCAGTAAATATCAGGTAATGTGTATTACTAATTATGATTTGAACTGACAGTTTATAAATATTAATACCGTTTATGTAAAAATTACTCAGGCCTGCGAATTTAAACTTCATAAAAGTTATTTTGATTTTAATAACAGATTTTCCATAATTTAGCTACGCAGACTTCGAAAATACTATTCATTTTTCTTTCTATCACGTAAGGATTTTTACAAATCGGGAAGAAAAAAAGACACTCTGACTTTGATCAAATTATTATTTCGTTTACCACAACGACAATTTTTATTATTATATTTGTTAATTAACAAAAATACAAACAAACTGAAGAAAAGAGAAGAAAATTGATTTCAAACAAATATGCTTCCTTCTCCATCCTGTTTTTTTTCTGTGAAATCTACGTCTTTTAGTCTCAAAACTACGTGTTGTGGTCTTTCTTTTATGTAGTGCGTTATGACGTTTTATGAAAAATATGTACGTGATGGAGAAAAATGGATATCATTTTCGCTATTCAACGTACAGGAATTACTGTAGAACATGTAAAAATGTCGAGGCAATAAAACCATTGCAAGTCTGTGTTATTAGTGTTAGTATAAGCATCAGGAAATAAATATTGTTATTCAGAAATACCCCTGAAATAACAAATTTGATTTGTTTTGATAGAAAATGTCATATAACAAATATTGTCTGCTTTGAGAAAAACTATTAAATATAAATAATTAGTGTTGATATGAACTATCACGCAATAAACAATATTATTCTTTGATAGATTGTTTAAACAGAGTATTCATGATGAAACTTTGTAGAATGGACGGCAACTTGCCTGTGTTGAAACGTCGTCCTCTACACTTGTGTCTCTACAACAGGCAGTTGTCGTCCTTTCTACAAAGTTTCTTCATTATTATTCTTCACATGAGCTGTGCACTTACAAAGCTAGAAATCGGGTTTCGATATCCATGGTTGGTAGAGTACAGATAGCCCTTTGTGTAGCTCTGTGCTTAAATTCGAACAAACAAACTGGTTAGTTTGCATCTGCATTTGTAGGGTAATTAACAGAATACTTTTAGATGTCAAAAAACAGAGCCAATTTTGTACTTTCTTGTTGGTTTGCGGCTGCATCTGTAGGGTAATTAAAAGAACACTTTTAGATGTCAAAGAACAGTGCTAATTTTGTACTTTCTGGTTAGTTTGCGACTGAATTTATAGGGTAATTAACTGAACACTTTTGGATGCCACACATATAATAAATATAGTTAGTGCGTGTTAGATAATAAAAATTGTTAATTCTGACACGAGCTGTGACGTATTGTTACATAATTAATTTTAATATATGTTAGATAACAAACATTCCTAATGTTTACATGAATTGTCAGATAATAAACATAATTAGTGCTTTAGCATGTGTTAGATAATAATCATTATTACTGTTAATACTTAAATTTCCTATGACTAAATAAATATTATCAGACTTGAACTAAATTGTCAGAAAATATATATTACGTGCTGATGTGAACTCTCAGACAATAAATCTGATTCCTGTTTTTATGAGCTGTAAGACTATATTGTTATTCTTGGGATATCAGCTTTGAATTGTTTCCAAGTGTCTTAAAGCAGTGTCAAGGACAAAACATGGAAGCTAATAGTTAATCTTAACACAAGCAGACGACCAATATCTGTTGATTTTATTCTGCTACAATCGTAGGGCACAAATACTGAGATTGGATCAAATGTTCGTAGCCGCAATTAGACATCATTTCGGTGTGTACAACTCGTTAGAAATAGACTTAACAAGGTTCTTCTGTATGCCAGACGCTCAATTCGGTGCATTTTGCTCACAAGAGTTAAAGGATCTGTTTAATGGGGCATGTGGATCATATTCCTTCTACAGATGAGTCACAACAGTTAAAGAATCTGTTTAGTGGGGCATGTGGATCATATTCCTTCTACATACGAGTCACAACAGTTAAAGTACCTGTTTAGTGGGGCATGTGGATCATATTCCTTCTACATATGAGTCACAACAGTTAAACGATCTGTTTAATGGAGCATGTGGATCATATTCCTTCTACAGATGAGTCACAACAGTTAAAGAATCTGTTTAGTGGGGCATGTGGATCATATTCCTTCTACATATGAGTCACAACAGTTAAAGTACCTGTTTAGTGGGGCATGTGGATCATATTCCTTCTACAGATGAGTCACAACAGTTAAAGTACCTGTTTAGTGGGGTATGTGGATCATATTCCTTCTACAGATGAGTCACACTTTAACCTCCAGTCAGATAACACGAATATAGCCATTTGAAGATAATTTGTAACGATATTTCATCCCATTTTCGTACATATGAAGAGAACAAGAATAATAATTATTGAGCTTCTACAACCTACAGAATGATACCACTTATTTTACACTTCGTCCCATGATTCTTTGTGCTACTTATGGAAATTGTTTTGATTTCAGTCTAAAGGGCGGTCACGCCTAAGCCATCGCGATAAGACTGTCGACACATTCCTTAAGGAAGAAGAACGACCAATTGGAGTTGAGTGGCTTTCATGCTCTTCGAAATTCCTACCAAGCATATAAGAAATGTTCTGGGAATACATTACTTTTCTTCAAGTTTAACTCTGAAAACAAGTTCTTGTCAACACTGATTTTTAGCATGGATCATCAATTCTAGACTTCCCTTGACGTTAGTGGAATCATGAATTGTCAAGAAATGCCATGAACTGTAAAGATACAAAAGCAAACCTACCAAATGGTCACTTACGAGCGCAGGTTGGATGACCAATCATTTACATTTTAGACACATCATTACAAACCTGATTTGCATAAAATTAACTGAGTTGGAGTGATTAATTTTATTTATAAAAATGGTCTTGCTTAGTCATAGCTATTACATTACAAATTCAGATTAACCTTTGATTGCTTTGATAAGTGTACTTGATCTTAACCTGTACATAATGGTAAGTTTAGTTTTTTACAGTCACAGTACGAAGTATAATACAATGCTATTAAACTTCTTTCAGTGGCGACATCTAGTGTTTTAAAAAGGAGTGTAACTATCACTTTCAATACGTTTAACCCAACTGATGTTAAAATTAAAATTACTTATTCACGAGAACTTTACTAAGCATCTGATATTCTAACGTCAACATAGTTTACTGACGCATATCGGAAATTTCATATGTGTTGTCCGCTGCTTGTACAGTGTTACTAAGTGTTACAAACGTATGGTATTTACTCTAGAAATTTAAGAGGTACACATGCTTTTCCCACCTTAAAAAAGTAATTAACATCCAATGTAGCGAACTAATTATTTTTTAACCCCTCCCCTATCTCAGGGCTGGTGTGGTCTTATATACCCCATGAAGATATTTAAGTATTTTAAATCCCTATATCTGCACATTTATACTTTGTGGATAGCAATAGATTTACCTCAAAGGTTAACTGAAGTGGGTTAAATCGATTTTATTTTTTACACTTACAAACGGTGTTTATAATATTACAATTATTACTATTAATAACATTTAACTAATAATGATAATTATTTTAACTGCATTAATAGTTATTTATTATTTACGATATATGTAGTCATAGAATAAAAGATAATTTTAAAATTACACTATCTTTTGTAAGGTTTTCCTTCATAACACTTATACTATAATGGACACATTGAAAAGTTTGTTCCAAGACTCTTAGAGGCATACTAAAAACCGGATATCCGGGTGGATCCATATTGGTCTGAAACACTGTAAGACGAACAGTCATCTAGAAAATAATTTCCTAATAATTTTAAAAACTATATTTTAATTCTGAAACACATAAAGAGAAATGACATCTAGCTTTCTAGTTTACCACCACTGTATTGGTTACATATTACTAAAAAAAACAGCATTACTCGGTCATCAGTAATTATGTTCAATTCTAACCATAGAAGTTTGATGATATTATATATTTGGAAAGCTGCCTTGTGTATTGTAATCTTAAAATCCTTCTCTACTGACCTAATGTAAAAATTTAACTATTTTTTATTACTGCATATACTAGTGTATACATGTAAAAGAAACATTGTTTTATGTAAACTGCAACATTAGATTTCTATGTGGGGTATTAAATTGCACAGGGGTGTTGTTTTATTTCAAGTGAGGTTAATTTGGAAGGAGCTTTCTGTATGTCTGAAATTAAAATATTCTATAATTATGTCAGGAACTTACTTTTTAGTAGTATATATAGTAATGTATATGGGTGTGTTGGGCTAAGGATTCTTCTACAGTAGATGTCTGTGACTTGTTGGCGATAAATTAAACGGACAGCACGCACTCTATTTGTTTTCAAAATAATATATATATTCGAAACAAGTTAAACGTACGTACAAAAATTCCTTACACAATGGAAGTCATAGTTATATGTTAAACACTATATCGTTCTCTTCTTCCTGTCAAAAGTCCACTTAGACCTAATCAGTTGCTTTAGAATTCAGTTGACAAGCTATTTTTTTCTATTTCCAACGCAAGACTGTCCGTGTATAGTTCACTTAAGTTGCCATTGAGCTACCGCGGTTGTATCCTAAACTTCAGAAATCGTCTGCTCCTTTTTCGTATTTTCAAGAATCGTCTGCCTTTTGTCAAAGTCCACTCAGGTTGGTTAAATTACCCTAGAACACCCTTTGATGGGACAACTTATTCTCCTTATCTCTTACGAAATTATTAATCTCACTCTGGTATATCAACCGTTAGGCCTTTCACTCCCACGACGATTAACTTTGTGTTTAACTTTTCTCTGACCGAATTTCTCCTTCTCGTGACTTTACTTTACCCTCTTCTAGTTTTCTCGTTTGCTCGCCAGCTATTTATACGTCTATCACTTAAGCCTTCTAGAAATCTCTATAGTCTCGACATAAATGGATTACATGCAACGTTCGATCGCCTCACATCAATAAATTATAAACAAAACATAAGACTCTTACTGAGTTATGTAACCAAACTTGTCATAACTATTGCCTTTATCTCTCTTGCTATAAAAATACACACTCAACAATCAGGAAATATTCACTCACAAAATAGATAAATAAATAATACTTATAATAAACAGTCTTTTATATCTGACAAATTATAATTTCAATGTAGAGTTTTTCATCAATTTTATCAGTTTCATCTGGTGATATGAAACAACTTCCAAGTAGAAGCCTTCTCTGCTTACAATAACTAACATAAACCCAAACAGATTCAAACTCATTCATATTAGCTTTATTACCTATCCCCAGCTTGGCCAGACCAAAACTCGCATTTTACATATAAAGCCACTCCTCTCCCCTCCTGACCCTCATCACGATATAGACCTAATTTAAAGCTTCCTTTAGAGTCATGTTAATATCCCTTGCAAACAACCCAGTCCTTACCTTATTTAAATGTAAGATATTCATCCCATAAAGTTACCTTTTCCTACTGAGATGATCCCACTAATCTAACCAGCCAACCTACTTTTCCTTAGATATTAAACTAAGCCTAGTGTTCAACCCTAGTGACCTACTTATAATTTCATCCACACAGTTAAGTCTGGTAGTATCTCTGAAAGAATTAATTTATTCTGACCCTTTACTTTGAATGAATTTATCAATGCTTAGTGCTTATGACCTATACTTCTCTACATCATAAGCCCCTGTTTGCACTACAAAGGCTGCATAACTACAAACATCTTTTACTATATCACTTAGTCTGTCGGTTATAGGCCCGGCATGGCCAGGTGGTTAGGGCGCTCGACTCGCAATCTGAGGGTCGCGAGTTCGAATCCCTATTCCACCAAACATGCTTGCCCTTTCAGCCGTGGGGGCGTTATAATGTAACGATCAATCCCACTATTCGTTGGTAAAAGAGTAGCCCAAGAGTTGGCGGTGGGTGGTGATGACTAGCACTGTCTTACACTGCTAAATTAGGGACGGCTAGCACAGATAGCCCTCGTGTAGCTTTGCGCAAAATTCAAAAACAAACAAACTATCGGTTACACCTTCCACCCCTGCCCCTATTTATCTACAAATTATCCTATAAATTAAAGAATCACTGATGACAATAATATCCTTATATATGTATTTTATTTCCTTCCCTCTCTGTCTTTTTTGTTACCCTTACGTTCTCTAGTTTCTCATCTGCACAAACTAAAGGCTGAAATATGTTACTCGTTATAATTAAAACCACTGCTATCCATATTATCACCGTTTTTAACTTTTTGAAAATCATTGTTAGCTACTGTATCTTTTGCAAGAAACTTTAGTTTCTTTTTAACTATTGCTGCCATTTCTCACAGCTTAACCTTCTCTTTATCCATTGCTTCCACCCTATATAGTACAACCTCCAGTTTTTCTTACAACTTACAAATTCTACATACAAATTTTAAATCTTCACTACTATATTCCTCAAATTTGCATACCAGTCTCGAGCGCCAAAATAAAACCCACTCTTTCCATCTGTCACACCATATGAATCATAAGCGCTTAACATCTACATACTCTTTACTAGTGTAGCCTGGGAATAAATAATTAGCACTAAATACAAAAAGCTACTGACGAATTTGTTAAGCCTAACGCTAGAGTTTAATATACTATGCTACTTTTTAACAATACCATATCTTCTCGTTAAAGTAATTACGATTATATTTAAGACAAGAAGAAACAATTAACTAGTCTTTAGGTTCTATTTATATAATAATACAGTTTGTTTATCTTGTTTTATAGCTTATCAATAACTGAGTATACTTAAATTATAATTAAAGCCACGTTACTCGCTAAGTTAAATTTTAGATAAAAGTAACATTTATTAACCAATACTTATGCATTTATTACCAACGTCAGTAACACAGCTATGATGTTCAACACGTTTCTAGTTACACGCAACTAAAGTAAATGCTAAACAATTTACTAATTTATTAAATTCCTAGCAGCGATCAAATAACAGCAGAAACAGAAATTTAAACATTTATGCTAAACAAAGTATTCCTTTTACTTAACTAACGCTAGTCAAAACTCTTTATTTCAGTCTAATATTTAATAACTTGATTGTCCTATAACCCAATAGTGATAGTACTAGTTACCTGAAACCAAGGAGAGAAAAAAAATGCCTATAGTATTAAGCCTAATGTAGTAACTTTACAATTAGTTGTACTTTGTGACGGATTTATTATTCTATATTTATTTCAATGTCGATTTTTGTTTAAATTTAATTTATATTCAGAAATGTACATAAATGATACTGTTGAATATGTATTGCGAAACTCCTGCCTATTCTCTAAAGTTGTAGAAGATTCTCGAGTGTAAGAATCAACAATATATGTGTGTGTACGTAAATGTTAGTGTAGATTTGTATTGTTACGTAATCTGAATATTCGAGAAACTCTCCTCACGCCTATGAATATAACCAACACGACGCACCAAAATACAGTATATATATTATTAGTTTGCCATAGTTGGTGTGATATAAACTTCGGAAGCTATAACTGTGATTGTTATAACGCTTATAAATCGGGAACTTCAAATATTTAACCAGGAACATTTATAGATTTCGAACATTACAAACCATTTAACTTCAACGGATTCACATTGGGCATTAGTGTTTTTACGAAAACATTACATAACTTCAACGGTGGAAAATTCGGCGTGTGATCAGTGAGAGACAAAGCTAGCTAGTTCCCTGTTAAGTGAATTGTATCTACATCTACTCAAAATTAATTCCCTAATCGTGAACCCTCCATAAGATATCAAGGAAGTTCTAGACCAGATAGAGGACTCAATATTGCTTGTAAGTTTGTAAAACGTTTGTATATAAATCATTATTTGTAATAACTGTTATTGTAAATTGTGTTATTGTTTGTATGTTAAAATATATTTGTATTAAAAAAACAGTGTGTATCAATCTTGTTAGCAAGTGTCATAAATTGGATACATATCGACATTTATATAATTTCTAAACATAAATTATCATTTAACTCAATTTCAGGCTATTCGAAATTATAATATGTAAGGTCATAATTTGGAGACTCGTCCGGGATAAATTATAATACGTAACAACTTGTTTTAATGCAAGTGATTTTAATCTTTCATTAACTCTCTACAAACCAAATGCTCCAGATATTTTTTGGTAGTTTGTTCCAGTGTCCCTAGAAAAGTTTTCGGGACGCACAAAACGTCCTGGTTTTATGATAAAAACATCAAACTGTCAGTCACATTGAATCACAAATGTAATAGGCCTACTTAACTTGCTCGTTATTGTAACAGGCACTCTCCTGTCTCCAAACTCTCGAAAGTTCCGTATGTACTTGGTGAGAAACCCAGGTCTGAATGTGGAGACATTTTAGGTAGTGCTTATGGTCAGAACACACTTTACACATTCATGTACTGAATTTTATGACTATTTAATAAAAATCAAAACTTATATGTTCCATTCATTCTTCACAAAAAAATCCTAAAAGTGGCATTTTTGAAAATGTTGTGGACTCTGAAATAAATTTTGTTCCAACATGATCCAAAAAATGATACACTTTTTTAGCAAGGTTAGTTAAACTTTTAAATTATTTATTAAAGCAATTGTTGAAGTGAACGCTATCTGGTGCTGGGCTTAAACGTGGTGTCTCACATCATATTTATGTAGACTTATTCTAATTTTTACGTTTTTTGTTTCTTCCATGTATAGTTTGCCACATATTGTACAACTAAGACGTAAATTGTATAGTTTGAATCAAAGTCAGAAGTGAAATTTATATATAATATATATATGTATGTATATAGAGTTATCTTACAGTAAAAAAAGAAAGATATTTTTATTGTTCTTTGTGTTTTACATGGGTATAGTAATTTAACAGTTTTCTTGTAGTGAGTAAAAGCATTTTAACAAATGTTTGTGGATTATATTTTTAGTTTATATTTCTATGTAGATTTACAATTTATCATATTTGATACTTTTTGGTGACTTATAAATCGATAACTTAAAATGTTGTAATCTTATTGGTTAATATATTTTTGATCTAAAACACAGTATTTAAATTAATAATAAGTTGGGATCTGTTTATATTACACCTTGCCCCTCACTTCCTATTTACTCTTTTTTTTTTCAAGTACGTATTAAAAACCGACTGGATCTCTGTACTAAAATATAGTGTGCCAAATTAAGCTCTAGCAATAATTTATTGCTGTATAACTAAAGGGCGAAGTGTCTTGAAGGATATCACCTCTACCATTAAACAGAAGGGGGCCCGCTAAGTACGGTAAAAACGTTTCGCCTCGAGCAACCAGTAAAAGTTATAATACGTGTGCTAAAGAACGTACCATACAGCGAATTATTGTATATTAAAATCAAAGCATAAATTCTGTCGGTGAAACAAATAAGTATCTACATAAGTTATCAATTTATTAAAACATGATTCCTATACTCTACTATACCGTGATCATTTTATTTCTCCTTAGCGATAATAATTATATCCTTCTTTTACCCCAAGGCTGTTTATCCATTTCGATACCATAGTCATATACTGAATTATTTGTAAAAATCCGGTTGGTATACTATCTCTTAGTAAAGAGCTCCGGCCGGTTCTTCCGTTTTTTATATGTCCCTTTATCTGCCGAGTTTAGTTGTAGCTCTGGTCTTTCCCTCCCCTAAGGTCGTTATACCGATTTTCACTACTCTGCATAGTAGGTGTAATTTAAGTAACATTATCGTGATAACTTTGAGACCCGTTTCTGGGTCTGTCTTTTAGTGTTCCTGTCAGGTTTTTAGTATATCCCCACTTAGTTTTATTGAATACTGTGTACGCATTATGTCAATTGTGTATAGAGCTAGCCCTGTGTTTAAACATTGTCAAAACGTTTTTATTTAAAGGTGATGATTCACCACCCATTTCTTTACTGATTCCAAAGGCCTTTTACACCCATGTTTGATCCATGAAAAGCAACTTTTCCGAGAAATCTGGAACTCGAACGCACTGCTTCTTGCCATCTCAGAGAAACCTTCCACATTCTGATAGTTTTAATCAACTATAGAATACAAATAGAAGATAACAATTAGGAAAACGCTTCATTGGCGTTACGGCCTTGATTTAGAGCCAAAGTGGCTTGTTTTATTAATTATTTAATATGTTTCTAAGCTTCTAGTCTTAAAAGTTTGAAAAAAACACGACTGCCATCACATGTCGACAGGAAGGGGTACTTGATATAGTCCCCCGGTGGGGCAACGGTAATCCTAGGGGCTTACAACGCTAAACTCCGAAGTTTGTCCACGGTGGACACAGAAGATAGATAGTCCAATGAAGCTTTGCTTTAAAGAAAAAAGTTACTTGATATAAAGTTTGTAAAGGAACATAACATATTACGTTTCTTAGGAGAGGTTAATACAAAGTTTGTAAACAATGATAATATATCACGCTTCTTAGGAGAGATTAACTCGAATTCTTCAGCTTTAAACACTAACATGAATAATCATGTTTTTCTAGTACTACAAGTTGCTTTAAGGTCCATAAGATGTATTCACTAGATAAGGTTTCTACAAGTTGTAATTTCTGATCATGTTTATTAGAGCTTCATGTGAACAGCAATCCCACCATTCGTTGGTAAAAGAGTACCCCAAGAGTTAGTAGTAGGTGATGTTGACTAGCTGCCTTCCGTCTAGTTTATCACTGCTAAATTAGGAATGGCTAGCGCAGATAGCTCTCGAGTAGCTTAGCGCAAAATTCATAACAAACCAAACTACAGTCATGACCAAAATCTTTGCATAATATCATTATTATTAAGGTGGAATACAAATATACTTAGCACTGTCAAACTAAGAAATGCGTATTATATTAAACATCTACGCATGTAATTTGTATAATGAGACAGGTTCTATGGACATCATGAACGATTTATTAGAACAGCAAACAATGTTATCAGACAACTGTAGAAAGATGTGTAATTCAACATTTCACCAATCACAACAAAATCTTTCCAAAACATATATAATAACAAAATATAATATCAAATTATTATAAATAGCGTCTTTCACTTTATATCAGTTCATATTAAGCATTCAGTATTTGGCTGGCCCTTCTCGTACTCTACGACGTGACATGTTATTGATGTAGTCCATCGTGATTTCATCCCAACTTGCCACTAGAAGGCGCTGCAACTCAACTACAATAGCTGGTTTACGGTATTAGTTAGCAATTTTCTGGCTCAGTTCTCAATCGGATTACAATCTGGAGATTTTGCTGACCATGACAATCTTGTAACGTCCTCTTGGTCGAGATAATCCTGTATAATACGTGCACTGTGGGCAGTGGCATTGTCATCCTCGAGCAAACCTTGCCCTAGTATATGGCAGAAATATCGTCTTCATATTATGCCTGTAAGAGGCTCCAATGACGTTTTCCTGAAGGATATGAAGAGCAGTTTTTCTACCATGATGGATAGCTGCCCAAACATGTGCTGCACCACCTCCTATGGAAAAGACATTCTTCCGTCATTTGTTCTCCAGGCAAATGGCGAATACGAATCTTACAATCAGCCGGAAACAGGACTAATCTGAAAAGATAAGATGTGTCCTAATTGCAAGTTGGCAAGCTGTCTTGCCCAAGTAACATGGTTACGGTGGTGAATTCTGGTTAATATATGTATGCAGACAGCTCTTCTTGCAAAATAATATTGTTTAGTCAATATTCTAGTCACTGTTTTTTTGGTTACTCTGGAATTAATCTATTCATGGCATTCTTGTCGTAAAGGGTTGCAAAACTTCTTTTGACCTTGATGTGTTAACCTGATCAAAACACGGTCATCTCGGATAGTAGTTTTTCGGGGTCTACCAGTAGACATTCGCGGAACAACGTTTCTTGTAGTCCGATGACGTTTCAGAATTCTGGATACAGTACACTAAGGGTATCTTACTTTTCTGGCAATATTTGTTTGCTTCATACCATTTCTGGACAATCAAACACTTTGACGCCTTATAACTTCTGGCACGTGACGAGAGATGACTACACCAAGTACAGAGAAACTGTCTGAACAAAGCTTTGATCTGTTTCAAAACGGATTATACTAAAAGCACGTCATTTTATACAAAACAGACGTATATGTGTATTTTGAGGAACAAATTATCACTACAACTTATACAGACCATGTGCAAGTTTGTCCGATTATTTATACGCTACCTTCTCTGTTACTACTCCATGCATGTAGACAATATCATCAATAAAGAACAGTATGCAAACATTTTGGCCAAAACTTGTAGTTCTAGTAGGAATATAGCTGTAAGGCTGTATTTGAAAACGCAACTATTGATTTCTAGTTAAAAGAGGTATCTAATGACCTAGTTTTTAAATCATAGTGAAAATTTAGTTGTAAGGCTGTATGTGAAACTTGAGCCTGTTACTTTGTGGAAGATGATGCTACAGAGCTCCAGTAGACTGGGAAACTATTTGATTTCAGTAAAGGTGGAGATATAAGACTATTATGAAATGAATTATAAAGTTCTAGTTCAAGGGTAATTATTAGATTCTGCCAAAAAAAAAAAAAAAGGAGATGAACTAAGACTGTAGTTGGTGGAGAGCGAATATTATCGAGTGGGAGGAATGATTAATAAGGTTCTAATGGAAGAGTAATAGCTTAAAGTTAAAACCGTAGAGATAAGGTTGTAGTGCAAAGAGTGCAATGTTTATAAAAAATTAGTGAAAACAGTTTTTATGATGTTTAAGTAGACTATAGAGTTATAAGATTTTCGAGTATGATTTATTCAAAGGCATTCATGGATTACTACCTTTCTGTGGACAACAGTTAGATACTAAAGTAGCCTAGTAACATATTCGTCCATAAGGAGATTAATCCCATGCATCAGTAGTAATGATAAAGAAACATTTTTGTTATCGGTTTTCGGTTTTTCTCTTCTGAAAAACTAAATTGAAAGAGTTGTGTTATAAGGCACCTTGGAGGTTATTTGATTATACGGAATCAACCAGCAACAGAGCCAAATTGCACACGTGCTCGCCTGGTAGACTTAATTAAAAGTACAGTTAAATTGTTTATAGGATTTCAACACGACTAAATACACTAAAATAATATAATCACCATTGGCTGTTTCGTTTCATGGTATGTCGATTACAAGAATCATGTCACGGGTGATAAATGTTTGCATGTGTGAATTACTTTGAGAATTACTGTGTAAAATTCACGCGCAGAAATACAACCGTGTGGAAATAGAAACACTTCAGAAATAATGGACTATTTGAATTATGACCACTTTAGACTTCCTGAAAAAATTTGAAGTAATCAGGCTATGTAAACTCATTTTGCAAGCATACGTTTTGATTACATCTGACAATAGAATTAATCAGAGTGAGAGAGCAGACTTATAATATTGACAAATTAAGTGTGATAAGTTATGTATTTCAGAACTTATATATATGTAGATGAAACAAAACTTGCTCTCAAACAGCCTTGTGACAAAGACTGAAGTAAATAGTTTTAATAATGAATAAGATAAAAACAGAGACGTTATTGTTCTCTGTCCATGTTTCTCTTTACGTGCTTGGCAATCTTAAGTCCTAGTTTTAAAGTTTATGGTTGCAAAAAAAAGACGAAAGTCCTGTGAACATTTAAAGCAGACGTAAGTGAAAACTCAACAACTATAACATTGGATAAGAATGTGACACACTCTTTATAGAATTTTACCAAACTTTATATATATATAGTTAAATTATCATCATCATAATCTATGCTGTTCGTTTAAAACGAAGTTACAGTGGTTTTTTTCTTACAGTTTCTTGCTATGAAACATAATGAATACGAACGCATGATTTTAGTAATAAAATGAGGAAAAATGGTTTATTGCGTTTAATCTTTGTAAAAAAACAAATACCGAAAAACTGGTTAGTTGGTTGTAGGCTACGTTCTTTAAAGATAAAAATTATTGTAGTCCGAGAACCGAAAATAGAAAATTATGTATATAGAGAGTTAAAATAGGCTTGTAAACTTTTATCATTTCTATACCAAATTTGTTTATTTTTTAGGAATTTTCAACTCAACGGCGACAATCCACTCTGACTAAACGGCCAGATCAGAGACCACAAGGATCAGCATAACCATCTATAATTTAGAGAGGCTGACTAGCATAGTGAAGGCAACCAGTCTGCAGTACACACCCGAATTGTAGGATTATTTGTACACAGCTGAAAGCGTGTTCGGTGGAATATCATGGGTTTGCACCTTGGACCTTCCGATATGCAGCCTGTCATGTTAAACAACTAGGCCTAAACAAGATGCCCAAGTTGTTGGTCTCTAAAACGAATGAAATTCAACAATTCAAACTATTTAAGAAATCGAGTTTCCAATAGCAACAGGTTTTAACTGAAACATTTATGTTCTATTATTTAATGTTCTAAAGTATATCTATAAATGTTATTATAGTAAGATTCAATATTTCCACAATAACAACCCATTTATCGCAAGGTAAGAAAATAGAAGCTTCCTAACTTAAAACATATAAATATTCCAGGGAAACGGATCTGTGGATATAGAAAGATAGCAGAAATCTAATTTAACAACAATGAAATAATACATCGAGGATGTTTTCATGGAAAGAGTATATAATAATTGAGATTTTGTTTCACCTACCAATAAACCATAATGAATACCTACCAATAAACCATAATGAATACTTACCAATAAACCATAATGAATACCTACCAATAAACCATAATGAATACCTACCAATAAACCATAATGAATACTTACCAATAAACCATAATGAATACCTACCAATAAACCATAATGAATACCTACCAATAAACCATAATGAATACTTACCAATAAACCATAATGAATACTTACCAATAAACCATAATGAATACTTACCAATAAACCATAATGAATACCTACCAATAAACCATAATGAATACCTACCAATAAACCATAATGAATACTTACCAATAAACCATAATGAATACTTACCAATAAACCATAATGAATACCTACCAATAAACCATAATGAATACCTACCAATAAACCATAATGAATAATTAGGCCTTATAATCGTGATAAAATTCATGCTAGAATACAGTTTATTTGCTAACATTCTGTTTTTATTTGTCAATAATGTATTTCGAATAAGAGTCGTATAAATATAGCGTTGTTCATCTATCTTTTGTTTACCACAAGAAGAATCCCAGAAAGATCTTCGTTTAACGCTGAAATTAGTCAGCTGTATATATGCAGTATAGAAACTTTTAAATGTCCCCCGGTGGGACAGAGGTAAGTCTTCGGATTTACAACGCTAAAATCAGGGGCTCGATTCCCTCGGTGGACACAGAAGATAGCCCGATGTGGCTTTGCTATAAGAAAAAAAACACAAACAAAAACAAACAAAAAAACTTTCCAATTATGGTGTTGCGTGTCGAGTGCTGTCGACGCTCCGAAACCCATCAGGCTTAATATTTGCAGTGAAAAGTTACGTAGAATGCACAATTTTATGTTCTACATCATTCTTAATTTTTACATTGCGGGTTTCAAATGAAATTTTATGTTATTCTTCATTTTAACGTTCCTCGATGGATTAACGGTACGTTACTGACTTGAAAAGGTAAAATACGATTCCCCGAAGCGTAGAGATAGTCCATTGTACAGCGTTGCACGATGCAACCGACAGTAATGAGTTAATGTCAACATTACAGGTTTCAGATTTCGTTTTTTTTTACATTGTTAATAACTTGTAGAAAAGCGTGTAAAAATAGCGTTTCAGGTATATCTTGTAACCTACTGCCTTGTCTGATAATAGATTACGTCTATTGTTTTCCCCATGAGTGAGTTATCTGCCATCTGTATAATGGGATGACGACGTTCAGTGAAGGTAGATTCATAACATTTCCCATTCTCTTGCTTGGTTCAGGTACCACGACTGTCGATAGATAACCACCGATCATACTATAATAATGACATTGGAATGTGTAGAGTTATTGATTCATAATAACCATTTAACATGCTTTTTCTTTAAAACATGTATTTAACATGTGTAAATTGGTGTAAGTTTATTCATGTTAACATCTCGATTACATTTAGCTTCAAATACGTAAATGGTACCTGTTATTTGAGCCTAAATTTAGTGTTGAAGGATTATTTTAGTGCCTGTAGAGTTAAGGTTTATATCTATATATATATATATATATATAAAGACGAAATGTAAGTTTGTTTACACTATAACTCCTCCGAGCCGATCTCAACCAAAATTTGTATGTAAACACTATGATCTATGGGAATGTTCTAGGTGAGTAAAAACTGAACTTAACCCTATTTCTATTTTGTAAACCCTGTTGGTTAATTACTCCCAGCCTATTGAGTCAATCTCAAACAATCTTAGCAGGTTGACGCTTTAGATAATGTTTAATATTCTAAAGGGATTCAAGGACAAAGCATGAAAGTTGCTGGACTGTTTCTTAAACAACCATGTAGGGTGTTCAAGGGTGGGATCACCTCAAAATCTTTATTTGTTGGTAGATGGAAAGCAAACTGTAAATGTTAAAGCTTTTCATAAACGTTATAATTTTAAAATTTTGAGATAAAGTTTATGTTCAAGTTATTACTTTGAAATATATGATTGCTGTTACACTTACATTGATTTAATTAAGTTTAAACATTCCCTATCAGTATTAGGATATTTCAGCTTGTAGTTCATAGTGTTTACACTCAAATTTTGGTTGAGATTGGCCCAATAGGTTCGGAGGAGCTAGGGTGCAAACAAACACACATTTCGGCTTTATATATATATATATAGATTTGAGAAACGTCGAAAATGTTCGTCTAAGGTTTAAGTCCGAAGAAAAAACGGAAAGTAATTATGGTTAATAACTAATTGTAATATGTTTACTGAATATGGTTTTATATTTAAATTAAAGTTTAAAAATGTAGCCAAATTACTATGCCAAACGAACACAGTTATCCAAAGACCAATAACATGAAACAGCAATAAATTTTAAACCATAGAACTACAAAAATAATTATATATATATACTGTTGTAAGCAATTGAAATAATGTTTTGCTTTTACATTTTTCTGGAGAGGTTAAGATAGAGATGTCAAGATTGTCTGGGTATGAAGAAACTCTTTTACTGCAGACATATAAGATAAATGTCTCTAAGAACTCGATTTTCTTATTACAAGTGTGTGGAAACTTGACTTTCCAGAACTGACACTTGAAATTTATGGGGAGAAGCTGCCATAAGGTTGCTGAAGCGAGAACAATCTATCTCAAGAGCTATGATAAAAATAAAGAGTAAAACCCTTGAGTGTGAGATGGTACTTTATTGTGACACCATTGGTTCTGGATTCAAGGAACCAGCAGTTGTGAACAGACATTCCTGGTGTGAAATGGCCAGATGGAATATTGGCCAGTCGTACTATGATGCCACCCAATAAGAAATGTTTTCCTATAGTTGTAACCAATTTTTATATAATGCTCAAAAGCTTAAGCGTGAACTGGTAGATATTGTTGACCTCTCATCAGGACAACAAAAATGTTTGTCAGCCTTGGGAGCCTCCCAGTGAATCTGTGGGATTGTATGAGCAAAGCTGTGTGTATATGTCATCGACAGAACAGCAAAAATTTAAACATCTACTTAGATCAAATGATCTTGGCAGTACATATACCACAGAACATCGAATTGATACTGGTAACAAATACCTATTAACAACCACCAAGACAATTTCTCCAGGCTAAAGAAAGGAAGCTGAAAATATTATCCAGAATGTGAATCATCAAGGATTTATTGATAAGTCACAAAGTCTATGAATTGTTGTACTGATCAGAAAGAAAAATGGATACACCCAATTTTGCAATTATTATCGGGATCTTAGTGGGATTATAGTGAAGGGTGCATACCTCATCTAAGGGATGAGAACAATTTGGGTGCTTTGGTGGGTGCCAAGTGGTTTTCTACCTTAAATCTGTACTCAAACTACCATCAAGTAAAGATGGTAAATGAGGATAAAGAAAAAACAACATTTTCATGTAGAGGATTTTGGCCTTTTGGCTTCTGTAATGTTCCAGCAAACACTTGAAAATATCTTGGAACTCGTATTGGATTGTCTGCATTGGAAAACCACTCCAGTACACCTTGTTGATATCATTGTCTTTGGAAAGGTTTTCCAAATGGAAGCAAAAAGATTAGAGGAAATCTTCCAACAGTTACACAGAGTTCACCTAAAATTAAATCCTAAAAACGTGTAAGCTATTTCAGAAGGAGGAATACTTAAGTTACATTGTTGGTAAAGATGGGGAATGCTTAAGTCACATTGTTGGTAAAGATGAGGAATACTTAAGTCACATTGTTGGTAAAGATGGTAGCCAGATAGATCTTGAGAAGACAGCTTCAGGTGAAAAATGGGCCACGACCTGACAATTTAAGTCAATTAAGAAGTTTTCTTCGTCTGTGTACTTAGTACTGAAGGTATGTTATAGGATTTTCAAACACAACCAAACCACTCTCCAACCTAACAAAAGATGGTCGACCCCTTTTTTTGAGATGAAGCTTGAGAAGAAACTTTTCAACAGCTTAAAAAAGCCCCTGACTTCAACACCTATCTTTGCATTCACAGCTCCAGACCAGCCTATCATATTGGATAAAGATGACGGTAATTGTAAAATATAAGTTGTACTATCACAAAAACAACAAGGACAGGAGAGGGTGAAGGCATATTACAGCAAAATGTTGAGCAAGCTCGAATGTAATTACTGTGTTACCAGAAAAGAAGTGTTGACTGTGGTGAGTGCTTTGCATAATTTTCATCATTGTTTGTCTGTACAACAATTCTTGGTTCAGACAGATCATGCTGCCCAACACTGGTTTCGTACCCTTAAGAGCCCTGAGGGACAATTAGTCATATGGATTGGAAAGCTGGAGAAGTAACATTACCGTGCAGGGTTCAGGGTAACGCAGACAGTCTTAGTGGCTGACTTTCCTCAGAAGAGTGCACACACGTTGTGAAGAAAGAACAACTTCATAAATGTCAGCAAGCACTGCTCCCAGAAATAGTGACCCAGATACTGAATCATTCCAGTAACAGAGAAATGGTCCAAATAATAGACCTATTATCACACACATGGACCAATTACCAGAAAGACAAGCATGGGAGAAGATATCTTACGCAATTCCCAAGAACAAGTCATACTGGGTTCAATGGATGATGTTGCATCTACAGTCTTGTATATAGCAAAAAAGATGGAAACCTAGATGGTACAAAAGAGTACTGATAGACAATGCAAGCAGCCATTTTGTAAGGGTCATACGATTTCATCTCAGATGGACTTTGGGGAAGATTCTACTGGAGTGGTATAAGAAAAGAAGTTGAGGAATGATGTCGAGTGTGTAACGTATGTGCTGCGAAAATAGGGTCATCTAAACTGAGGACAGCAGCACTGAAATTGTACCAGATTGGAGCATCAATGGAGAGAATAGCAATTACCATGGAACTTTTGCCAAAAGCTTATGCAATCCAAAATTAAGAAGCAGCTACAGAAGAAAAGTACTGTTTAGTCAGTTCTTCAAGTAATTTGGCTTATCCATGGAACTTCACTCTGATGAAAGGAGAAACTTTGAGTCAGCAGTGGTTAAGGAATGCTGTGAACTATTGGATGTAAATAAAACCAGAACAACACTATTACACCTCTCAACCAGACAGAATGAGAACATTTCAACCAAACACTAGAGAGAAATCTTTCTAATATTAGTGAAGAAAACCATACCAACTGAGTTCTGAAATTACCAACAATACTCATAGCTTACAAGACTTCTGTGAATGAAGCTACAGGCTAAACACCCACCATGATGATGATGATGATCGGATGAAGACTTCGATTACCAGTGTATTTGATCACCAGGAGACTGATGGATGCACACCTACCAGATAATAATACTGAGTTTGTAAGGAAGCTGCACGAACAACTGGCAAAAGTGCACCAACATGTAAGAGAGAACCTCAGCTTAGTTGGAGAGGCAATAAATGGCACTATGATGTCAAGTCACATTCACGTCACTTTAATGGTGGAGACCTTGTCTGGTTTCATAATCTACATAAAAAGAAAGGGAAGTCTCCAAAGCTGCAGAGTGACTGGGAATGTCCTTATGAAATCACACAATAGTTTTTAGATGTCACTTACCAGATAAATGGTGGATACCAGAAGAGGATATCAGCTATAAAGAAATTATAGTCCTGGGACATATACTTGGAACAGGAACACTGGAGGTCATGAAAATGGTAAGATATTGATATTTTAGTTGAACCTGATGAAGACAGTGTTCATTACTTAGCAACATCTGCAGTCACTTCAGCCCTATTTGAATGTGAAGAGCAAGTGCTTCAAAGAAGGTCTATTTGGCAGTGAAACTAACCTCACCGGACATTGTAGATAATGTGAGTTGTTTGTTTTTTTTTTCACTTATGTATTTGTAATTCCACCAAGTTGGTTAAAATATAGACAGGGGCAGCGTTGTGAACAATTAAAATAATGTTTTGTTTTTACATATATCTGAATTTTATTATCGTTTGTTGAATAATTTGTATCTTGTAAATCGCTTTGGAGAGAGGGCCCTTGTAAGTATTAGCATCTTTTGTGAAATCTTATGTAATCAGATTTTCAGTTTTGGGTTTTGGAATCAGTTTTGATTAACATTTAGATATATAAAACACTAAGTGAAGTTTGGGTAATTATTTTAGTCTCTTTGGTGGCTCAATCAAGAGTTAAGTATCAGGGAAACAAAACGATTGTGTTACCTAAAAACTGGGTAGTTAGGCCTTAATCTTTATTATCAGAGAAATATCTTGAGTTTAGGAAAGTGAAACATTTTATGCAAGTGTCTAATAATCCTCTTACTCAATCCATACATAGATTGTTCGTAGTTGTTTTAATTGGACCAGCAAGCAATATTAACATAGCAGTAAGTGTCATTTGATATTTCCAAACATAAAAATGTTGATTAATGTCCCTAAATAATTGGTCCTAGGCTTAGTATTGACCAATCACTTTCTCGAAATATACTCATTATGAATTGCTTCACTATTAGTCTTCTTTCATTAACAGTTTTAAGCATTGCACATCTGTCTTCAGGTTTAGTTGATTTTATTGATTTATACAACATAGTTTTTTACTTTGCTGGATTCATTGTTCGACACTGCTTACAAAACGTGTTTCTTTCTCTTTTAAACGATTTAATTAATTTATTGGAAGTTTTTCCGGGCGTACACTTCTGTAGAACGTTAATTTGTGTATATTTTCTCAATCATAATAATTTAAAAATGAAAATATAGCTTATTTTTTTTATAAAAAAATAATAACGTCTAAGGAATTTTAAGGAAATCTTATAACATTTAAAAAATTACTTTTGTTTTAAAGTGTGTGTCTAAAAATATTACACCTAATGGCTTTAGTAAAGAGATATTTGATAAAAACAATTAATTGTTTTGTGTGCAAAGCTATAATGACATGTGTTTGTTTTATAAAGACAGTTCTTTGTTTTAATAAAGGCTATAATGGCAGATATTTCTTCTATCAAGGCAGTTCTTTGTTTTAATAAAAGCCATAATGACAGATATTTCTTTTATTAAGGCAGTTCTTTGTTTTAGTAAAAACTATAGTGGCAGGTGTTTGTTCTATAAAGGCAGTTCTTTGTTTTAATAAAACTATAATGGCAGGTGTTTGTTCTATAAAGGCAGTTCTTTGTTTTAATAAAAACTATAATGGCAGGTGTTTGTTCTATAAAGTCAGTTCTCTGTTTTAATAAAGAAAAGAAAAGGGAAAGCCTAGAGTAGATCTCGTAAAACTACATATACAAGTAGGAAAATGACTTGTGGTTTATAAAATTAAAGGAATACTAACAGTTCGGTATTTGCTAATATTACAAAAGACAGCAAGAACAGTTTCGGAAAACTTTGTAAAATTCGTCATATATATATACGATCCTAAGTTTGATGTGTTATTCAGGACAAATGTGATTAGGTTTCGTAGAGATGAAAGTGGCTATGGTTTTAGTCAATTAATAATAGCCAAGTTGTTCATTCTAGAAAGAGGCCTGACATGGTTGGTGTTTAGGACGTTGGACTTGCCATCTGTGAGTCGAGGTTCGAATCCCCTTCACCGAACATGCTCGGCGTTATAATGTGACAGTCTATAAAGCACAATCTATATAACGAGGGCTTTACAATTAATGCCCAGAAAGTACTTTCAGCTTAATTAATCCTTACCACTTACTATAAACTATAATATTAGATATCAGTTCCAAGAACATAATCCGTTTTAAGTAATGCTTCGATATCCAGTGAAAAGTATTTTGCACCAGAATGCACTTAACGCACCAGAATGCACTTAACGCACCAGAATGGGCCTGAAAAGTACGATCGTGACGTGACGATAGGCACGTATGGGAATGACATCCGTGGAAAATACCATACAATGGATTACTAGTGTAAGAATTCAATATTTAAAAACACATTTTAGCTTTTCGGCAATAATCTTAAAGAAATTAAAGAAAAAATAAAGAATATATATTTTTTTTAATAAGTCTAAGTACTTTTTGGTTTTCTTTGTTACAAAAGAGGTAATCTTGTTCACTATAATGGTTTGGTTTGAATTTTGTGCACAGCTACACGAGGACTATATCCAATAGCTGTCCCTAATATAGCAGTGATAGACTAAAGGAAAGGCAGCTAGTCAACAGCACCCACCGACAACTCTTGGGGTACTATTTTATCAACGAATAATGGGATTTTAAATTGGTTTATATAATCTTCGCTTTGAAATAATTCGTGACATATTTAAATATTAAAAGTCGTAACTAAACACATCAACAGCAGAACGCGTAATACGAATAGAAATGCCCGTTTTAGTTATTTACACCAAAAGTGTGTGAAACAGCAAAATCGTATTCAGAACATTATGTAATATACAAAATATATTCAACCATTTCACGTGATTGTTATTTATTTATCTGTTGTACGACAATGTTTTTGTAATGTATTCAACCACTTCACGTCATTGTTAGTTATTTGTCTGTCGTACAACAATGTTTATGTAATGTATTCAAACATTTCACGTCATTGTTAGTTATTTGTCTGTTGTACGACAATGTTTATGTAATATATTCAACCATTTCACGTCATTGTTAGTTATTTGTCTGTTGTACGACAATGTTTATGTAATACATTCAACCATTTCACGTCATTGTTAGTTATTTGTCTGTCGTACAACAATGTTTATGTAATGTATTCAACCATTTCACGTCATTGTTAGTTATTTGTCTGTTGTACGACAATGTTTGTGTAATATATTCAAACATTTCACGTCATTGTTAGTTATTTGTCTGTTGTACAACAATGTTTATGTAATATATTCAACCATTTCACGTCATTGTTAGTTATTTGTCTGTTGTACGACAATGTTTATGTAATACATTCAACCATTTCACGTCATTGTCACTTATTTACAGTGTGATTACAGTAAATTCGGGGTAAGTTAATTTTTCTCTAAGCTGACAGACTATTAAACATGAATATTTGCAAATAAAGAGTCTTCACTGAGAGAACGTATTAAGGGATTTTCTAATAGAAAATGACTAACGTGAGCAAACACGCTTTCTTTAATAAACAAAAAAAAAAGGCAAAGAATGCTTGAAAAGAGACATAGATACAATTTTGCAATGAATCACACAAGAAAGAGGAGAGTTTTAAGTCTATGTTTTTATTTATTTAAAAAATAAAAGAGATGAAAGGTTGCTCAAATTTTCTTTAAAGAAAGATGAATTAGACACGGCTGTTTCTTCCATTTAAAAGCATGCTTTGGCTGTTCCTGCGTGTGTTTTTTTCCTTGTGCACAAATATTGCTCATAAATAACTGAAAAACGTATTTATTTACAGAAGATTGCATAAATATATATATATAAGAATTAAGCCACGGAGGATTTCAAATCCATATGATGGCATTTGAATGGCTAACTTGATCTGTATGGTTTCTGCTAATTGAAAACTCCCTACGAAATGCTGTCTGCCATCAAATTCGTAGACTTCCAATCTTAAAATATGATTGTCGTTCTTTGAAAACGGATAAAATACACGATTAAAAAAATTATAACAATAGAAAAAAAAAGAAGAATTGAATATACCAATAAGAGCAAGTATTTAATAATATATATATATATATACACACCATTGCTATATAAATTATTTTCCATGTTTTCTTCTGTCTCACATACACTCACGTGCTGAAACCACTAGGCGAATCCAATGATAAATTAACATTGGAGATTGATGTTCTACATATCTATGTCGAAAGTACTGGTCGTTGGTTTACAGTTTCACTGTTTATGAGTCATATTAAGAATCACACAAATGATGATGAACTGGTTTCTTAAACACTCAAGATGTTAGCATCTGAAAGCAACTCGAGACTATTATAACGCTGTAAAAACAAATTAAAAATTCCTTCTTTTTTTTTTTCATGGCGAATTTTACAACTTGTTCCTCATCATATTTGTGTTGTATCCTTTTCTGATTGGTCTATTGCTTATTCCACGATATCATCTGCTAAACTTGTTTTGGTGGGAGATGAGTATTGTGGTACATTCTTATTTGGAAAGGAAGTAAACGTCACTTCCTCTGATACACAACTTAACTCACTAGACAGATGTGATCTACTTGGAGAACCCTGTTTTTTGGCGCTCATGGGACACAGATGATACGATGATGAAGGCACTGAACCATTCCGGGTAGGGAGTTTAGGCTTAGGAGAAAAGACCTTCTTTGGAGAGGATGACGAAGCCTGATGTTGGATTCTAGGAATACTCTGGAAAATATACTATGTGTCACAAAAACATCTAATTCAGTTATTGGCTACTGAAAAGTACACGTTTAATTTATTAAAAAGTTCATAACAATGGTTAATTTCTGATTATGTTAAAAGATCGATTTTGTTATATATTTGTATAATTTCAAAGACTGAACAAAGTTGTTATACTAACACTAATATTTGTTCAAAAAAAGTCCTGTTTTAACAAAAGGTTATGGTAAACAAAGATGTGCGAAATATAACATCAAACACATAATGTAAAACAAACATGATTAATTATAACACCAAACAAAGTTTTATAACAAATATTCAAAACACGGTAATACCAAAAACATCTTTAATGACGGACGTTTCGGAATTTCTTTAAATTCCATCATCTGCGTTAATAACTCAAAAAAAAGTTAGGTCACAATATTCGAACTACAAAAAACAACAACAATAGCAATGAGCGAGGTTTCGTATTCAATCGGAAGTTTTCAGAAAATCCCTCAAAGCTAATGTTGTTGTTTTTTGTAGTTCGAATATTGTGACCTAACTTTTTTTTGAGTTATTAACGCAGATGATGGAATTTAAAGAAATTCCGAAACGTCCGTCATTAAAGATGTTTTTGGTATTACCGTGTTTTGAATATTTGTTATAAAACTTTGTTTGGTGTTATAATTGAT